>NC_056734.1:701424102-701724102 GCF_019279795.1 Protopterus annectens
AAGAAAAAAACAAAGCAGTGTTGAAAGACAAGAAGTGATAACAAGAAGCAAAACCAGTCACTACAGCAAAAGAAAGCAGTCACTTTAAGCTGCAAGTTAAATTACAAAAGCATACAGATGCAACAGGAAGAATCTGCCAGGTATTGTCTGACCTAAAATGTAAGCAAAACGCAGCATGACTACAAATGCATATTAAAACAGAAGTAAAACACAGACACACACACAAATATCATTTAAACTCAATTAAATAAAGATAACAAGTAAACAACTGGCTAAACCAACTTAAGAAAAATGATGGGGATGGGGGGCATTACTGTCTCTAAGGTTTTTTTTTTTTGTATTTTTAGGGGCTTGCCACCAAAATGATTAATCATTCTTGTGTATATTTTAGAGTGCAATAAACATATCGGCTAAATCAACTTCAAAATGGTGGCAGGGGACCATTGCATCTCGCATGCCTGTCTTTCAGTTTTTGGATTTGTCACCAAAATTATTACTCTTTTGAATATCTTTGAGGCTGTGCTAACCTGGAAAAAGTATACATGTTTATGAAGCATTGTGCTACTGACAATTAAGTTTTCTCAACTGCACTCAATTCACCTACCAAAGTTCAGTTGAGATATTGTGCAATGCTATCACCTGATTATAAAATGGACTATGCAATGGCACACAACAGTTTGATAGAACAGATCTTTAAATAACTACCCTGAATTTCATTCAAAAATTACATACAGTTAAAATACACAACTAAAAGGAAAATTCAAACTGCTGACGAATACAGATGACCTTTCTGTAAGTGCAATAATGCACTTGGGAAAGTGCATGGTACAGACACTACCACATGCCCAGGGAATGTGAGGGGCTCATCTTTCAAACTTGTGCCTAACAATGCTCCATGATGTCTGGTAATACCTGTACCATGCACAACCCCCCATGCCTTATTGCATACATATGAAGATAAATGGACGACACTGACTGGTCTTATTTGTTTTAATACACAGTTATTTAAGAGGGTTTCAGGTGGTCATATTGTGATAAGTGGAAAGATCTTCCTTATGTGATAAAAACAAAAGTTATGTATTTACCATAACAACAGATTTGTGTTGTCTGCTTCCATCCTGCCTTAATGGATGGGTCTTTAGATTCAACCTCAGAAACGCCTTTGGCCACTAAACACTTTGCATCCCAAGCTCAAGCTCCTCCCCTTACCCATACCCCCCTGCAAAGCCCAACATTAACTCTGATCGAGTTTGCCCAAGAATACAGACAGCCTAATAATAATAATAATAATAATAATAATAATAATAATAATAATAATGCTATAAAAGATCATCCAAAGGTAAAAAGAACATTCATAAGCTAATATGAAGCTAAAAAGTGCATTTGAAAGGCCTTCAAACTAGGCTAGTCTGGTCAAACCAAGACAAAGAAAAATGAATTCCATAATCAGGCAGGGGAATACCTGGATGGAGACTTGAGGAAGGATGGAAGCAAACACAGATCTATCATTATGGTAAGCACGTAACTTTCATATCAGATGTTATCTCTTCCCTCCGTTCCTCAATGAATGGGAGAGAGTCCCCAGCTAATACAACATTTGGGTGGATTCATGGAAGGATATTCCAGAGGATAGCTAAACCAAAAGCTGCCCTGCTTTTCAACAGTAAGTCCAATTTATAATGAAATATGAAGGTATGAATATTTGAAAGACTAGCATTTGCACAAATATCAACAGAAGCTTTGGGGAAAAAAAAGCAGTTGAGGCTGCCACAGATCTAGTAGAGTGAGCTTTCACAGGTTTATGTATGGCTAAATTGTTTTCTTTAAAATGATAAAAAAAAGTGACAGTTTGGTGCAAAGCTGCTTGAAGCAGTATAATAGTAGAAAAACAGCACAACAATTGCTAAAAACAAAAACCTTTAATCAGATTAAGGGCTTTCATCCCATATATTCTAGGACTTCTTCAGAATAAATTATTTGCAGACATGTGTAATGCAAGCAGACAATCATCTTGATAAAGTGACTTTAGAAACTCCATAACCCACTTTACTTACCAAGAAGGACACAAAAAGTTGATCAGACTTTGACTGCTTTCGTACAGTGGATACAAAAACAGAGCAGTCTATGAACATCCAATAAATGTAGCATGTATTCTCCTTTACTGGAAATAACTGGGTGGAAAACTGAAAAACTGATGTTTTGATTTAAAGAGGAAAAGGTCTTGGTAGCAACCTTTTATAAAAAGGAAGGACTGGTTCAATGGGAAACTCTGTCCTTATGAAAAATGATGTACAGGGATTTACAAGAAAGAGCCTGGAGTACTCATACCCTCCTAGTGGAAGTAACTGCCACCAAGAAAAAATTTTTCCATGTTAAATCTTGGAAATTCACCTTGGCTGCAGATTCAAATGGTGGTCTAGTCAGGGTTTGAAGTAAAACAGTCCCAAGGAGGCGAAGGATGTACAGTATAAGAGGAGGTCTCCCTCAAATAAACTTTAGATAACTTGAGAAAGGCAAATGGAGACTGATTTATTCCAATGTGAAAGAAATAGCTGACAAATAGACTTTGATAGTAGAGTAGCTGGAACCATTTTGAAAAAGAGAGGCTAGAAAGTCTAATACCATTGGAAGAGGTGCTGAGAAAGGGTCTAAAGGGTCTAAATTCCTTTAAGCAGACCAAATGAATCTTTTTCATTTGCTTTTGTAAATCTTTCCAGAAGATGGTCTTTGAGATGAAGCGAGAATGTGGATTACTTGAGAGGAAAGCCTGGAATGAAGTGGAGAAACCAAGCAGTTCATTTGTGGGCATGAATGTCCTGGACAGGCAGGCCAAATGGATGAGAAATGAGATCCAGGCTTGGATCTAGCACCCATGGAGGGTGTTTCTGATGAGGCCACAGGTAGGGGAATCATATTTGTTGAGGCCAAAATGGAGCACTGAGGGTCACCCATAACCTTCCTCTCTAATGCTTTCTGAAGAAATTCTGAGATGAGAGGACTCAGGGGAAAGGCATAAAGGAGACTTGAGGGCCAAGTGTGGAGCAGGGCATCCTTGGGTGACTCCCTCTCTAGGGGAGATCAGAGCAACAAACCTGCTTCTTTTGGTGTTGTGAGGAGAAGCAAAGGGGAATGCAGCATAGTTGGCCCCAGCGGCGGAAGATCTGTTCTGCCACCTTTTGATTAACGGACCACTTGTGAAGCAGGAAGACAGATCTGCTCAAACTGTCCACTAGAATATCGGATTTCTCCAAAAAGTGCACTGCTAAAAGAAAGCAATTGGAAGATATTGTCTACTGACACACCTCACGGTTTCTGAGCATTACGGGTAAAAACGATTTCCACCTTGCTTGTTGATATACCAGACTACCAGCATGTTGTCAGTTTGGACACATATCAGTCCTCAAGAAAGGGAGTCATGGAAGGCCTGTAGTGGTAGGAGAACTGCACTCAGCTCTAGAATGTTGATAAGGAGAATGGTTTCTGAGGGAGACCACATGCCTTAGACGTTCTTCTGTAGTGCTCCCTCAACAGAGAAACACATGTGGTCACAGTGGATTTGAGTTGGGGAAAAACAAATGGGTGACTTTGTATTACCACAGGGGATTTGAGCCACCAGTGAATATGAGTCCTGGAAATGTTCATCAGATGTACTTGGGAAGACATTGGTCATCACCTGATAGATCAATGCACTGCTAATCCAATGAAATTCGGTCATGTGCTAGGAACCAATGTGAATGATACAACCATTGAACCTATCAAATGGAGAACCATTCTCGCCATTGGCTACTGGGATAAAAGAATGACTTGAGCATGATTATGAAGAGTGGATATCCTGCTATATGGAAGTTTCGCTATCTGATGAATTGTGTCCAAGTGTGTTCCTATTTACTCTTGGAAATATTAGTGCTCCAGTCCATAATGCACCAACTTCTCAACACCTGAATACAAAATACCTGCCTGAATGTTAATCAAGCCTATCCAGAACCAAAAAACCCTTCAGACTGTACAAAGACAAGTAAGGGGTAAGAAGAGAAGGTTGTCACATCAAACAGACTAGAATGAAAGCACCTATCATTATGTTAAGTGCATAACTTTTATTACTATAATCATTCAGTTTATCTGATCTGACATGTACGTCAGAAGTCCAAGCTACTAGATATCCAGGGTGGTATCATGACAGAAAACCCTTCAGGATAGAAGCACCAAAGGATGCTCTAGCCTGGGAAGTGCAGTCTAACTTATAATGCTTGATGAAGGTATGCATGCTTGGAAGGCGAGATGTCAGCTTCACAAATTACCTCTAGAAGAATTTCTGAAAAAGGCAGTAGAAGTTGCTATAACTTTTATAGAGTGAGCTCTAGACTTGCTGGGCAAAGGTTTGTTGTGTGCGCTACAAACGAAAGAGACAATCTGAGAACCACCTGGAAAGGAAAACCTAGGAGCAAAGACATAAACAATTGTGAATCCGTTCTAAAGGATTTCTCGTTCTGTACTGGTAAAAGTGCGATTACCTACGTACTTCTAACGTATGAAGAATGTACTCTCCCTTGTTGGAATGATTAGAAAAGCAGACTGGCAGATGAATGGGTTGTGAAATGTTTGACTCAGAAGCTTCTTTGGAAAGGAAAGAAAAATTAGTTGTAAGTGGCACCCTGTCCTTGTGGAATACTAACTATGGGGCTGTTGACAACTACATGTGGAGCTCTGAAATCCTTCTAGCAGAAATAATAACTGCCAGAAAGACAGTCTTCCAGAAAAGAAATTTCAGTGCAACAGAAGAGGCTGGTTCAAAGGGAGGTTTTGTCAGAAGCTCAAAGACCAAATTCAGATTCCACGGAGGAAGTGATTCTCTGACGGGAGGTTTAAGACAGTTCCTCTGAAGAAGGCTTTACAGAGTTTATGAAAAGCTTGTGAGCATTTCTGGAAGCCCACATGAAAGGCAGAGACCGCAGCAAGTTGCACTTTAATAGTGGAAAAGCTAGAACCATAATTAAATATGTTTGCCTTTAAACAGTGGGCATCTGAAACCAGGTCTTGCGCAGGTTTGATATTCTAAGAGGTGGTCCACAAAATAAATCTCTTCCATTTACTACACTAAGTGCTGCGAGTAGACTCCTCCTGGCAGACCATTAAAATTCTTACTAACTCTGAAAAGAGGGACCTGCTACTGGTCATTATTGGAATTAGAGAAACCAAGCAGTTAGTTTCAGGCTGTGAATGCCTGGGAGAGGCTTCCCAGAAAGGTGTGAAATTAGATCCTACACTAGATCCAAAACTCAGGGAGGTACTCTGCGATGAGGCCACAAGAGGAAAAACAAATCTTTCTAGGTCAAGGGGGGGGGGTAACAGGGTAACAGATGCCATGTACTTCCTCGCTTTCTGTTAAGAATCTGGGGATTAGAGGCAAGGGTGGTTAGGCTTAAAGGAGCCCAGGAAGCCACTGTTGGGATAGAGGATCCCTCGGTGACTGTTTCTGGGGATTAATCATGGCAACTTAGCTGGTGTATTTGGTGTTGCAAGGGGAGGCAAAAATATTGTAGCAGGGAATGTCCCAGTGACTGATGATCCATTTGGCTATCATTGGATTGAGGGATCACTCATGAGGCATGGGAAGGGATCTGCTGAGCCTGTCTTCTAGACAACTAAGCATTCCCAGGATGTGTGCTACTATGAGAAAACAGTGCAAGACCATTGCTAAACCCTCACTGCTTCCTGACATAAAGGGTAAGATCTGGTGCCTCCTTGCTTGTTGACATACCAAACTACCAACTGTTGTCTGGATATAAATCACACCCAGAGTAAGACAGTCTTGTAGCTCCTGCAACACAAGAAGGACTGCCTTCAACTCCAGAACATTTATGTGAATGTTATCCTTGCTGTCCATCCTTATACCATGGACTATCCTCCACCTGTAATGCCCCTGCACTGACCCAGTAATCAAGGAACCTCAATCCTCACCATTGGCAACAGTGGGGGACGTATACAATAGGAGGATGACAAGTACACACACAGTAAAGTGCAATATCCCTTAGGAGCACACAGAGACCACAGTCAGTCTGGGGCTGGTTTCTATCGCTTTCTCCAGATCCCCAATAAGACTCCTCACTGGCACAGCTATAGGGTTGAGATCTCAGCCGAGTGGCCAAGCTATGACGTCCAGCACTCTCGCTGTCCAACCAGTGCTTCGTGTCCTTGCCCAAGTAGCTGACACACACACACACACACCTGGGAAAGGCTGGCACAGGTTTACTAGCTATGCCCCCTTTTTCCCTGACTATAAGGTAGTTCCAGCTGCCACCAGCCACCCTTATAAGCTACTATACGGCTCTTACAATGGGTGTCCAATCCTACTGTGTAATGTTACTATTAATCCAAATGGTAGTTTTGACCAAGCACCAGTGTATTAGGAGTGGCCTGTACAGTGTCACCAAATACATATACCAGTACTCTAAGAGCTTAAATATGTCTCACAAATATCAGCCACAAAGATAGGGTTAAATATATTTAATAATAAATAATAAAAGAAAAAGACAATAGTCAATCAACACAGTAACTTCAGAGTTCAAAATCACAGGAAATATTTTAAAACATTGCAGGACAGTCTCAAATAAATACAGAAAACATCTAAACTAATCTTTACTATATTCCTGTCTATATCTACAAGAGACACTATGCCCTAAATCTTACTTACAGAGTAAGTGCAGATGATGATGATGAGTGGATGTTATTGCTAGGTCCAAGACAAAATACAAAATGCACAGTCCTTCTCTGAGAGCGTTCTGAAATCAATATCACATTTTAATGCTGGGTTAGCCTGGATGACATCACTTTTTGTCAGTTGCCTTCAGTTCCCAGGCTAAATCAGAAACTAATAGGATTTAACATCTCTGTGGTAAAAATACATACCCCTCAGATATTTGCCAGATCTTGGAAGTCATATAACAATAAAACACTTTACATTTTAAGACTAGTAATTAGTTTTCTTTCAAGACGATATAAAAACTTCTAGCTCTACACATTGTGTCTGCTTCTGCTCTGAAACTGAGGGATAACATATCTTGTTTATGGTCCAGCTATAAAGTAACTTAATCTCAACTATTCTTAAGTGTTTCAAGTTAATCTATGTTCCAGCAGGGTATGCTGTGGTTACATTCTGGAAGCTCAGTACATAATATACAGTTATGTATAAATCATATTAATTTTCACAAATGACATAGAATTACTTACAAAATTCCAGATAGCTGGGCTGGCAACATGACACCCCCAGCTGCACTCTAGTGGGTAGGCTTCTGTGGTCATGGTGGCCCACTGAAGCAGGTGGAAGAAAGGGTCTGGCAGAGTGAATCACTGGGGAGTATAATCACCAACTCAAGTGTTTACTGCATGAGTTTGTTATGATGACAGGTTTGGAAAGAGTCTGAAAGTAATTTTGTGGCCACTGTGCCTAAAGAAGCCATTGCAGAATCCTCAAATAAAATGTATAAAGTTAACCATTAGAATTGATGATGGCATCCCCCCACTACCCTGAGAATCAGGGCTGCAAATAGGGGAGGGGCAAGTGAAGTACAGCCTGTACTGCTGTCTTCAATGTTTGAATCCTGTCAGTTGGTGGAGAGTCTATGGACTGAGTAGAGTCCAGATAACACCTTATAAGTGTTATCTTCTAAACTTGCTGAAGATTTGATTTCTCTGGATTGTGGAAATTAGCAAGGACTGGCACAGCCTGAAGAAGTAGTCCATGGCCTCTGAAAGAGATTCCAGTGAAAAGCTAGGAACCAGTTGCCCAGATACAGGAAAATCTTGTATCACTGTAGCCATAGTCATAGGTGAGCTGCTATGACAGCCATGCATTTGAACACCCTGTGGGCTTTGGTGAGACCAAATGGCAAGATTTGGAATTGATAATGGCTGACTTATACAGAAGCAAAGAAACCTCATTGACTCCTTTGCAATCTTGATGTGAAAGTAAGGTCTTGGGAGTTCAGTTAAGCACAGCCAGTAATTTGACCAAAAGCAGGAAGAGCTGATTGCACCATGACCATTCTGAACTGGATTTTTCAGACATATTTGTTTATGAGGCTGAGGTCTAGTATGAGCTTTAGGTTCTGAGTTTTCTTCAAAACCAAAAATAACTTTGAATGAGAG
The DNA here is from genome assembly GCF_019279795.1 of Protopterus annectens. Taxonomy (NCBI): domain Eukaryota; kingdom Metazoa; phylum Chordata; order Ceratodontiformes; family Protopteridae; genus Protopterus; species Protopterus annectens. The sequence continues at coordinate 701,432,248 of NC_056734.1, forward strand.
GCAACTGATACTAAATGCCAAAAACTTACCAGGAATTAATGACAACATCTCTATTGCCCCCCCTACTGAAACAGAATACTATGATTATATAGACCCCATATTGTAGATAAAACATAAATTATTCTTTGCATTCATGTATATTTTAGGACATATATTAATTTGTGCATGTGATTTTTTAATTTTTGGGGCATAGATGGATTTTAAAAAAACTTACTTTGTATATTAATTGTTTTTTAACTTAGGCAGTCAATTAATATTTGTGATGCCATTGGATTTTTAGTATATAAAAGAAGTGATGTTTTTTATGGTGACTCAGATGAAGCCTAAGATTTACAGGTGAAAGTGCTTAGTCATCAATTGGTGTATTAAAGCAATGTCTTCATTCGATGACCAGTGTGGTTTGCCCTTCATTCATTTTTTGTTTTTGAACTTTGAATAAAACCCTGACCCTCTATGGTCTGGTGGGACCTCTTGGATGGCTGTTCTGAAGAGAAGTGAAGCTCTCTCTTTTTCTACCTCCTTTGCCTGATTAGGTGGGATATTTATCAGTGGCTTTTTGAGGTCCGAGGGTGTCAGAAAAATGGTACAGAGTAGCCTCTAGATATTCTCTCTCAGACCCATTTTTCTGCGTGATGGCTTGCCACACTGCTGGGTACAGGGAGAGATGACACTTGACTGCATCTAGGGGGGAGCAGTCAGGCAGACCTTTAAGAATGAGATGCTGTGGTGGTCTACTTGAGAAGGGCGCATATCACTGGTTCTGCAGACTTCTGTGCCTGCATCTATTGCAGGGGCTGCCCCAATTGGTACTGCCCCTGTCAGCAGATGAGTAGAGCTGTTGATGTTTAGACTTCCCAGACCAGAGTGAACAAGGTTCTTTTTGGTTCCTGCTATATGATTTCTGGGGAAAACTCAAATTTAACTCTGATAAAAGTGTCTTTCCATCCATTCACACATCTGCATCCTTTCCTTTACTGACAGGCCAAACAAGAAAGATCCATCAAAGGTGAAGTTGGTGAAGGACGCTTTGAAGTGGTCCGCAGAATCATAAAGGTGCAACCACTCATGGTATCTCATTACTATGTAAGTTCTGTCTGCCCTAGCCGCTCCATCCACTGCATTATTCATGAGGCCCATGATGCAAAAGTGCATGAAGTGTATGCCAACTTCTCCATTCTATCCATCCCCATCAACTCCTTGTAAAGGGATGAATATTAGCTGAGTTTTCTGGCAGCTTTCTTGTGGTAGCTGCTGCTACAATGATAGAATCAACTGAGGAGGACCTTGCCCAGTGCTGCTTGTCTTTGTGGGGTGCGGAATACTTTGTCAGGTTTTTGACAGACTGCTTCACAGGTATCAGGTTCCTGCCATGACCTTCTGACTGCTAAGTTTATCAACTTGCTAGCGCTGAGCACCACCTAGGAAGTAGATGTGGCCACAGCGTAAGCTTCAAAAAGTACTGTCATGTCTTGACAGGGAGGGTTAATAAACTAAGATTCACTCTGATGCATAAACTCTAAAATCTCACCAAATGAGGTGTCTTCAGGAGTAGACTTGGGGATCCATCACTGTCAGTATCCGATGTCAGGAATGCCGATGGGTAGTCCAAGTTCTTTCTCCTGTATGTCCTCTTTTTGGGTACATCAGGAGAGGTTCCATCTAATTTTTGAGAGGACTAGGCCTACTTTTCAAGTTTTTGAAGCTTAAGGGTCAACTTTGGCCTAAGGATGTCAGATGGGAGGAAGACAAGAGGGAGTGGGAGTCACAGGATGGAGCAGACTCCAATGGGATTTCAGCTTCCACTCTTGCTTTGGAGATGTAATAAATCTCCCAGAACCTGGAAGGCTGATCCAATCTCTGTCAGATCAGAGGACATCAGTCCATTAATTGGATCCATTACCCCTTTAGAGAAATAACCAGCGGTGAGGACGGAATCCCCGAAGCTAAGAAGGTGGAGGACCTCGATGAAGGGATCAGAATCAATGACACAAAAGCCTAGGTCTCTGAAGTCATCAGTGAAATGGTGTCTGACAGCCTAGAGGATAGTGCTGACGTCCCAAGCTCGAGTTCCTGACACCAAGAATGCATTGTTCTGACAAGATCAGAATTGAATATGTTGACTCCATAACACCCTGTGTCGATGCCAAAGGAGTGTCAGCACCTGGAACACGGGTGCCGGGTGGAAAGCCAGCTCTGACACCAACAGGCAAGCCAGAGAAAAAACTAGAAGGAAAATCTAAGTGAAGCTACCTTTGGAGCCAAAGGAGGCAGAATGACTTCAATCTGTGTCTTAACCAAGTTCTACATCAGATGATCCAAGTGTGCTTCTGAGGTGTTTTTGTAAGATCTGAAGGACTTAGTGCCATAGAAAGTTGGGACTGGGGGCACTGATCTATCTTTTCTAAAAGCCCTTGTTTCCTGAGTGAATCCTCCACTAAAACTGGACCCAATGGCTCTGGATCTGGAGGTGGGGTGTCGGTAAGAGTACGTGCCATGAGTTCCTCAAACCTTGGGGTTGTCTGTGCTGAAGATGGACCTGAGGAATCAGATGGCCTTCTCCTTGTTTCAGGCTCCTTATGCCTTGAGCTTTTCTCCACTGATTTCTTAGATTTTGACATCTGAATCTGGTGGCAAAAGTCCTTTCAAGATCAGTTTGTTTCTCCTATTCGTCAATGCTCTAGGCCTAAAGCTGGCACAAACTTCACAGTCCATAGAAAAATAAGGCACCCTTGCATACATCACACAAAGTTTGTGTGTGTGTCTTGGGCAGAAATGTATTCACATAGTGAAGATTTTTTAAAGCTGCTCTGGTTTTCCTTGTCCATTACTAAAGATTTAAAGCACACAGAGCAACAACACTGTGTATGATTATAAATGCTTATAGAGATAGCTATCTAAGTAAACACTCTATTAAACTAAAAAAAAGCTATTGAACTAAGAATCTAAATATTAATAATATCTATGTAAATCTAATTATTAAAACCACTGAACTATCTTAACTATCCTAAACTATTACACTATTCAATCTCAGAGGAAAAAATACTCATCCTAGACACAAGAGAAGCATTTAAAGTATAACTGCAATAGATAAAAAATAATTATCACAAATATATAGATGTGTAGCACTTAGATGAGGAGAGGAGAGCCACATCTTTTTGCTGTGACAGCAAATGAGATTTGAGTTAACTAAAGGAAGTAGTACATTATGGGAGGAAAATTCTTAAAGGGGCTTCAGGTGGGAGGGCTAATGCTGCCAAGAGGAAACAGACAAGCAGCTTGAAGACCGGCATGTTTGACTGGATGGACTGAATAAACAGGATGGATATATATGTACATGCATGCACGCACACACACATACACACACACACTTATGCAGTATGTACATTCACATACACATTTACAGTCAACTGAAACAAATCATCCTTCACAAAAGTGATCAAGTCTTATTGGCATCATCTACAACTGCATATCACATTCACTAAATTACAAGTAATCACAAAAGTAAACTTTGCGCGTTCACTTAACATACACCATCACTACATTACACAGATTTGCACAGATTATCACAACTACAATTATTCCGTGCATTCCCAACATAAACTAACTTCAGAATTCATGTAAAACCACACCTCTAAAACCACACCTCTAAATCTATCTGACAAATATTTGACTGTCACCATAGTGAAAACATCCTATATTCCAAATATAAATAAATAGGAAAAGTAATTATACAACGAGCATCCTTTCTCCTGACCTTTAACTTTATGTCTTGGTCTTACAACTACAATGATTTTTTCTAAATCACTTCTAAATTAATTGTTAGAAACATATTAGGAACTGTCACACGGACTGTTTATATGCAACAGTGAAAACACAACAGTCTAAATAATCTATGTTAAGAAAACTGCTCTCTGTAACAAAAGCTATTTGAAAGTAAAGAGTTCAAGCAGTATACTTTTGCAGTACAATGTGTAACATTAGCAAATGAACTTTGCATGTGACCTCTGAAGCCAGAAGTCAGATTTATAACATGGTTAACAGAATTAACAATTTGTGAGAACAATTTCTTAATTTATACCTACAGAATGCAAAAATATACAGAAATAAAGCTCTGGGGATATTACCATTTCATTTACATTTTAAGATGAAAACCAGTGCTTGCATGTAGCATTTAGCTGCTGTCATTCAAACGTAAAATAACAAATCTAAGAAACTGATGGAGTACAACAGTGTTTTCAGATGTAAAAGAACACTTAAGACAGCATACTTTCAAAGCAAACATTAAAAACAAACAAGATAAACCTAAATACCTACATTATAGTAATTACTGATAATCATATACTGATCTCAAAAATCATCTATACCAGTAATTGTGTTGTTCTGCAAAGACAAATGTACAGAATAAATATTTCAAAGCATTCAAAAGCTAATATACATTTCTGCAATTCCAGAAAGCCGCAAAGCAGCAGTATATATTAATCCCTTGACAAAAATCACTTTGTGAATGTTATCATTTGACAGTTCTGATTTATTTCTACATGGTCTGTACAAACAAATAGTTGCAGTGGAAAATCACAGATTTTTCCATGTTTATCCTTAAATGTATTAAATGGCAATGTGCATATTTTGGGTGAAGACCGTGTAACAAAGATAGATGTGCAGAACCTATGCTTAGCATTTCATAATATGTAAAGGGTCGAAACAGATTCTTAGCACAGTTGGGGCATTTGCTCTGTTGAAGAATATGATTTTACTCTTTAAGGATCTTCTTAATCATTAACTAGTTATATGGACATCATTTATATACATATATTTAAGACTTGTTTCAGAAATAATCAAAATAAATTGCCTGGGAATAACTCAGAGTGTTGTACGTTTTGACTGGTTTCTTTTAAGAGTAATGAGGATGAAGACAAATGCACATACTCCCTGCTGTTACAACCAGTGTAAAATATCAGGCTTCCAAGAAGCACAGACTTCACCAGCATTTAAGGATCTCCCTGCCTACAGTACGTCCATTTCAATACATAAGAAACTTAAGATCCTAAATAAACAACCTATCTTTCCAACCCAAGAATGCAATCATCTGATTTGGAGTGGGGCACCCACTTACCCAAGTCATAATCTGTGTTCAAGTAGTGGCTGAGAAAGGACAGGAACAATGAGATTTTTGTTTGCTCATCACTCCTGGGAGGGTAGTCATGGTAAGGGAATGTGTCATGTAGGGAATGCATTTTGTTAATGATCTCCTATGGAGACTGAGGTATCTTTTACGAAAAGTGTCATGGGAAACAGGGATGTTTAAGAGGTTACATTACTTTTGTGAATATGTGTGGATGAATGTCTGAGTACACAATGCAGATCTAATCTGGCCAAGCATTGTTCCAGGAAAGTCTTAAAAAAATCCTTTTCTGCAGGGACTTTTTTTCCTAACATTCTAAAAGAGGTTAGACACCCTGATACTCTCTGGGATGTTTGAATTTTAGGGTACAGAAAAAAAAAAAGAAGTTATGTACTCAATAACGTTCCATGTGAGTTGTTCATCTCACCTTCATTCTTACTGATGGGTTCGGAGCTGATCCTCGGCTCTGACTCAGCCAACTGCAAAAGCTCGAGGTCTTCAACCAGCTCAAGGCCAACTCCCTATCTCATGGTGCACCGTTATCTTCCCTCAGATCTTGTTTGCTGTCAACTGACTACCTACTACCATTAATATGCCACTCTGAGAGCTGGGTAAGAGACAATGTAATATAACAAAGGTGATGGACCTCAAGTAGACTGGATGGCGGTTGGAGGGTGGGACGTAAGAATGAAGACGAGATGAATAACTCACATGGAACGTTATGCTGAGTACATAACGTCTTTATGTGAAGTTGTTCTATCTCACTGTTCATTCTTACTGATGGGTAGCATCCCAAGCACCATCTTTCTCAGGTGGCTCATGGAAGAATGTTCCTCAGAACTGTGGAACCAAAGGAGGTCCTGTCCCTGGAGGCCTTGTCTACTTTGTAATGAGTGATAAAGGTATGAGGTCTTTTCCAGGTAGCTGCTGCACAAATAGAATCTAATGGTAACCTTGCAGAAAAGGCTGAGGTTGAAACAGCTCTAGTAGAGTGGTCCTTCATTTTCTGTTGTAAGGGAGCATTCTCTGAACTATAAATGAAGGAAATGCAATCTGATAGCCATCTTGACAAGGTTACTTTTGTCACTGGGGCACCTTTTTTTGACTCCGAAAAAGAAACAAAAAGCTGATCCGTTGATATGAATTGTATCATCCTATCTAGATAAAATCGGAGTTGTGTACGAACATCAAGTTTGTACAGCATGTGTTCCATCCTATTTGTATATTTTGGAAAGAAAACGAGCAACTCAATGGATTGGTTAAGATTAGTCTCTTGGGAAGAAGGATGGATTAGTTCTGAGCGAAACTCTGTCATTATGGAAAATCAGATAAGGAGGTTTGATGGTCAAGGCCTGCAACTGAGAAATCCTCCGAGCAGAAGTAATAGCTATCAAAAATACAGTCTTCCAAGAGAGGAATTTCAAATGACAGGACAAGGCTGGTTCGAAAGGAGGCAATATAATAGGTTCATACTAGGCTAACTGCCCTTGTGAGACATTTTAAGCCTAGCCAATTATCCCCAGTGAGATTCAAACCCTGTACCTTGTGTTTGTAAGGCAAACACCTTAACCATTAGGCCATCCTCCCAACCCTACTAATTCAGCAGAGAACAAAATTTAGATTCCATGGCATGGCCAGATCTCTGGTTGGTGGTCTCAAATGAATGATACCTTTAAGAAAGGCTTTAAAGAGTCAATGTGACATGACATTAGAACCTTGGAAGCCAAGATGAAAGTTTGAGATTGATGCTAATTGAACTCTGATGGTAGCTGCAGCAGCTCCTTCGTTGAAAAGTTTAGTCAGAAATTCCAGTAAATATGGGATTGGAGCTAGGCAGGGATCAACATTATTCTGAGATGCCCGTAGAGAAAATCTTCTCCATTTGCTAAGATGTAACTTTCTGGTGGATGATTTAGGAGAGGATGTTATAATATGTTGGGCCTCCACTGAGAAGTTGTAAATCCTGGCTATTGTTGGAATTGGAGCAGCCAAATTGTCAGTTTGAGGGAATGAAGAGAAGGATGAAGAGCCCCCGATGAATGATTCAGCATATCCGGAACTGAGTCCAGGATCCAGGGTTCTTCCAAGAGATGAGGCTGGAGGAAGGGAAACCAAATTTGCCGAGGCCAGTAAGGAGCTATTAAGATTATGGTCCTTCTCAGAGACTTTGCTTTCTGTAACACTTTGGGTATCAGAGGAAAGGCATAAACAAGACCCAGGGGCCAACTGTGCACCAGTGCATCCCTTGGGGCATACTCCTGTTGGGGCATCAGGGCAAAGTAGCTGCTGCATTTCATGTTTGTTGGGGTTGCAAAGAGATTGCAGCAAAGCTGGCCCCACCTGCGGAATATCCGTTCCGCTACTTGTTTTTTTAGGGACCACTCGTGAGGCAAAAGAATTCCCCTGCTTAGCTTGTCTATCATCACATTGGATCTCCCCGGGATGTGCATTGTTATCAGAAAGCGCTGGGTGGAAATTGCCCACTGCCATACTCTCAGGGCCTCTCGACACAGGAGGTAAGATTTCGTTCCTCCTTATTTGTTTATGTACCAGAACACTGACATGTTGTCTGTCTGAATTGCAATTGTTCCCGGAGGTAGTCTAGGAGAGTCTTGAAAGGACTGCAACGCTATAAGTACTGCTCTCATCTCCAGAACATTTACATGCAGATGAGCCTCGGGCTCCATGTGCCTTGGGCTGTTCTTCCCTGATAATGCCCCCCCCCCACCATATCAAAGAAGCGTCCGTGGTCACTGTGGCTATAGGATTGGGTAGAACGAATGAATAGCCCAGAGTTACCTGTTGAGATGTCAGCCACCACAGAAGGTCCTTGCATGTATTCGTTATGATGATTTGGTGCGTCACTGGGAGTTCCTGAAAGGACCACTGAAAGAATAGGAGCCATTGTAGAACTTGCATGTGTATTCGAGCGAGGGGAATGGCTATGATCGCTGCCACCATAGATCCTAGCAATTTGAGTACTATTGAGATTGGGGCTTTTGTCCTTGGAAGCAAGTCTAATATTTGTTTTCGTAAGAGACAACCTCTTTCTGGAGGCAGACTTAATGTCACTGAAACTGTGTCTAGTTCTGCTCATATAAAAATGTCTGTTGTGATGGCGATAAGGCAGATTTTTCTGAGCTGATGGTAATCCCCAATTGATTGCAGAGATTTAAGGTTGTGTCTCTCGCCTGAATGAGTAAATGCTTGGTGGTGGCAGTGAGGAGCCAATAGTCTAGATATGGAAACACCTGGAATCCCAAATGTCTCAGGTGAGCAGTGACTACTGCCATGCATTTGGTGAACACTATGGGGGCTGTAGTGAGACCAAAGGTCAGAAAATTGATAATGGCTGGCTCTCAGCCGGAAGCGTAGATGATCCTGGATGGCCTGACTGGGTGGAACGTCTGGGATTTTTTTCACTAGAGGGGCTGGAGTGGCAAAGGGAACTGAGTATCCTTTGGATATTATGCTTTGTACCCAGCTGTCTTTTATTTTTAGCCAGGCATCTAGGTACAAAGAAAGGCATCCCCAACTGCCTCCAGAGATGAACAGTTAGGCTTCCTTTCAGGAGCGCTGATACTGCTTGCCAAAGAACTGATCTATGTCGCCCTAGTTCAGCGGACCCCCTCTGCTGCGTGGGCGATGTTTTCTGTTATTACCCCCTCCTCTGCCTCTAGAAGGTGTTTCACCACGAGTGTTTTGGAAAGATCCTTGAGATTTATGGAACCAGATCTTTCCACCCCCCCCTCCCTTTGAGGTAAGGTCTATTCGGGGTAGAAAAACGTACTCCGACGGCAGACAAGGTCTTTCTATCTTTTTGGCTCCTGGTAAGTGTTTCCTTAATCCTTTGGGCCGAAAAGGGATGAACCGTCAAAGGGGGTGTTAATGAAGGAAGACTTAAAGGGTTCCGCAAAGGAACATAAGCGCATCCAGGAATGTCTCCTGAGAGCAATTCCTGTACCCACTGCTGCTCTGCTTGTACCATCAGCTGTGTATGACAACAGACACGTGGATGAGTTCACAATCAAATTATGAGTGGAGAACTGGGAAGTTACCTTGCGCAAAACCTCCGCAGCTATTAAATCCTGCAGGGTGTCTCCGAGCTCTTTCAGGAGATCCCTTTGTAATCTACTGAAAAGAATGAGGTAGTTCAGCGATCGAAGGACAAAGGCCGCTGAACTAAACATACGCTTCCTGTATCTGTCCATGATCCTAGATTCAGATGAAGAAGTCTCTGATAATTCCTTCTTGGTGGCTGTTGCCACTACCATAGCATCAACAGGTACTCCTTTAGTAAGTTAAACTCTATCTTGAGGGCAAGTTATAAATTTATTAGGCCTCCTGGGTACAGGCTTTGTAGAGTCTGGGGACTCCCATGCCCTTCGAGTGAGTAATTCAAGCAACTCATCAAAGGGTGGAGACACGCAAGAGGTGGAGGGCTGAGACCCAAAAGCCTTCAGGAGGACTGACTCATCAGAAGGGTTAAGGGATTTTCAGCCACCCCTCTGTTTAAGAATTTCTAAGATATCTGCAAAGGAGATATTTTCTGAGGGTGGGCCGTGGGGACCCTTCTGACTCATCCAAGTGAGTATCTGAAGTGACGGACTGTTGTGGGGAGTCCAGATGCTTCCTCTTTCAAAGTCTCTTCCTAGGCACCTCTTCAGTGGGTGCTTCTGGAGAGGTCTCGGAAGAACAAGGTTCGCCCAATAGAGCTTCATGAGGCTCAGGATCTCTACGCTTTAATGGAGCTTGTGATGAAGAGGCAGACACCGGTGCTTTCAGGGAGGGAGCTGCAGGAACTGATGGCGTGTCGGGGTGGACAAGGCCCTCCTCATAGCCTTGAACGCCCCTTGGTCCTGATGAGAGGAATCCCTTGGATCCAAAGATTTGATGGAAACTGCACTGGTACAGAGGGCTCCAAGCCAGAGGTCAGGGCCGAACTGACTTGAGCCGAAGCCCGAGAGGTAAAGTCAGCACCAAGTCGGTCCTACTATCCTCCCCGGACCTGACTGGTGAGTGTCGGCTCCAAGATCCTTTGGTTGGCGCCGAAGAATCATGGCAGTCTGGGCTGAAAAGCCTAGAGTAGGTGTTGGTCCCGAGGGTTCCACGATCATCAGTTCTGCGCTCTCCAGCTCCGAAACTTCCATGCAGATCAGAGTAGGAACAGAAGATGTTGGGGGAACTAAAGTCAGCTCCAAAGCCCCCGGGGTCAGTGCCGATAAAATTTTTGCCAGTGCAGGTATCTGTAGAAGCTTCTTCACCATGCGGTCCACATCCAAATCAGACAGTCTACTTGAGGCCCATGAAGAATGTGACAAAGCCACCGACTGTAAAATGGGAGACTTTAATGTAGGAGATATTGGCTCCAGGGTTGGGGACCTGCTTCTAACCATAACGACAGTTGGTTCCGAAGGCTGTGGAACCAATGTCAAAGCTTTACTAGAGGCTGATTTTGAAGTCTATGGACTCTTCGTTGGTTCCGAAGGCTTTTTAGAGTGCTTGTCAGACTTATCCAGCAACTCTTGGAAAGAGGATTTTAACAGACCCTTATCCATGAGTTTTCTTTTTCTTTCATGCAACACTCTGGAGCTAAAAGAGTGGCATATAGCACCAGTCTCCAGGCTACCCCCTTGGTGGTACCACCCAACCCTTCCCCCTCTTCTCCAGCTTCAACAGAATGGGAGATTTCAGGGAACAGAAACTGCAAGAGGAAACAGTTGGATTCTTTGGAGAAGTCCCTCACCGAGGATACAGACCTTGAGGAAGGACAGCGTTCCCCTAAGTCTTCACATGATGATGCTTCCTTTGGTCATTTTCTGAAACTGCTTCACCAGCACAGGAGCTGGGCCACTGAAGCTCCTTCTCCAGAGGAGTCAGATGTTTAGGAGGCCTTCAGCACAGGCCCATCTATGGCTTGGGTGGTTCTCCCTTTGGATACCATTACAGACCTGGTATCCCAGAGGGCATGGAAGGGCATGGAAGGAACCTGACACAGTAGAACCTATTCCTAGGAAGCTAAGCAAAGTTCTTGCCCCCTCCCCCCATCCAAAAGACAGGCCTCCATTGGAGCAAGGGCCTAGTCGTTGATGGCACTGTGGTCGTGGTAGCCACCAAAAAGTTGATTTCTGAGGAGAGCTCCTCCATTCATCACTTGAATAGGGAGTCTCAGGTGTTGGGTCAATTAAGGAAGCAATCCTATGCCTCATCCACATCTGCTTTGAGGGCTCTAAACTACTCATCACACACGGCAAGGCTTCAATGAGACCTTGTCTCTGAACTGTCAAGCACTCTCAAGACACAACAGGATACCCAAAAGAAGCTGGAGACCCAGTTGTCCACCTTGACTTCCATAACCAATGTTTCAGTGAGACTCATCTCTAATGCAGCTGATGGAGCATCCAGAGCAGCAGTTTCCAGGACTGTGATGAGGCTCCATGCCTGGATGTGATTGTGCAACTTTGTGGACTGCTTCAAAGCGTCCTTCAGCAATGCCTCGTTTGACATGGTTGGGGACTCTATCCCACAGGTTGAATCCAGACAGAGCAAATAACATTGGAAACAAAAGTTATGTACTCACCATAACGACAGATCAGTGTTATTTGTCTCAGTCTGGTTCAACCTCCCCACCTTCCTGCCCCAGACCTTATTACAGATTCAGCGAATCATCCCCTCTGTGATGATCGGATAGTGGAGGATCTTCACTCAACTATTCTAGAGTCTCACATTTTTTCCTTGCATTTGTATGAGACGTGTGGATCAGCTGGATATGTGGTATCATCATAATTTGACTCATGGGGCAAAGTCGATCTGGGGAGTTGATGGAGGAGAAGAGAGTTATATTTAAGGGAAGTGGAACCAAAATGGGCTAAAAGCTTTTACATTGCACAGAATCTTATCCAAAGTCCCCACAAGTTGAATCCAGATGGAGACAGACAACATGGATCTATTATTAATGTTAAGTACATAAAGTACAGTTGTGTACCTACCATAAATGTAGATGTTAGAGTGTATTCACTGTTGCACTCATTACAATTGGGTTATCCTGCTGGCAGGGCTACCCGCAGTCGGCCCGAGTTCCAAAGTCTAGGTCCGGCATCAGTTGCTGTCGCCTGCTCCCTGATGTCAGTTCGCCAGGGGTATAAAAGATGCAGCCGACACCATTTTCTTCAGTTTTTCTTGCCCCAGATGTCAGGTGCCCCTAAAATGGTAGGCTAAATTATGCCCATAGGCATGCATACACAAAAAACAACTTTTCCTTCATCTACAAGCAAATACACACATAGGTTGTATAGCATAGAGAGGTACAGATAAGTCCCAGCAAGGAAAAGGGGGATGGTGGGAGGGTAACCTGGACTGCAACAGTGAATACACTCGAACATCTACATTTATGGTAGGTACACAACTGTACTATGTTCATCGTGTTTCACTGTTTCAGTCATTACAATTGGATTGAATCCCAAAGCTAAGGTTGGGAGGCTGGTACTAAACAGGATTAGGAGAGGCTATCAGGCCCTGCAGGACTGCAGTGGCAAAGCCTATCCTGGATTTAGAGTAGAGAGGTAAGTGATAGTGCTTTGTAAAAGTATGCACTGAACTTCAAGTTGCAGCCTGTAAGATGTCTTTGGTTGGTACTCCTCTGTGGAAGGCTGCTGAAGTGGCTGCTGCTCTGGTTGAATGTGGCCTAATGCCCTTAGGCACTGATTTGCCATGCTGTGAATAGCAGAAACGAATGCAGTGGCCTATCCACTTTGAAATAGTCTGTTTCAAGATGGGCTTTCCTTGTGATCCTGCACCATATGCCACTAGAAGTTGTTCAGTCTTTCTGAAAGCTTTTTTTCTGTCCAAGTAGAAGCGTAGCTGCCTGTGAATGTCCAAAGAATGCAGAAGTCTCTCACCCTTATTCTGTGGGTTTGGGTAAAAGGTAGGCAAATTAATTGTTTGGTTAAGGGCCACACTGGACACTAACTTAGGCATAAATGTTGGGTTTGTCCTTAGAGAAACCCTGTCAGGATGGAAAATAAAGGAGCTTCTGCCCTTTAGCTCTTTCAGTTCTGTTTCTGCTTCCAGGGCTTCTCCCCCGAATCCCAAGAATGGGTCTGAGTAGCCACAGTCACAAGACTCTAGGCATTCTAAGAGGGAGCGTAAGAGCTCCTCTTCAGCCTTCACCTCTGGGACTGCTCCCTTGCATCTGAAGGACCCATGGCTTTCGGCTTCCCTGGCGACATCAGAATCAAAACCTCAGAGCCAATCACCTTTGGTGCTGAAACAACAAAATGACATTGCTGGCTCCGAGCATTGAGCCCCTTCCTTGTTTAAGGGGCTCCTTCAGGTAGGGTAGTATCCCCCTCTTCCCCTTATACCCCTCCCCTCTGGTCACGTAAGTCATCCTCACATCCATCCCAATTCAAAGCCTCCCCTGGCTTGGATCATTTGGAGAATAAGGACTGTTATGCTCGATTGTTGTTTACTGATTATAGTTCGGCCTCCAATATGGCGTAGGCAACAAAGCTCAATAAAAAGCTTTCCATACTGGGTGTGCCACTAACTCTCTGCTATTGGGTCATGGATTTTTTAATAAGCAGACCACAGTCAGTCAGGCTGGGGAATAACATCTTTAAAACAATAATAATAAATGCAGGTACTCCACAAGGCTGCGCACTGAGTCCAATGCTGTACACCCTCTTCACTTATGATTGTGTTGCTTCTCAACAAGACACCAGTACTGTTAAATTTGTGGATGATATAACAGTCACTGGTCTGATCTCTGGGGGTGATGAGTCAGCATATAGGTGGAAAGTGGAGAACCTTATGAAGTGGTGTCAGAACAGTAATCTCTTTCTTAATACCAGCAAAACAAAAGAGATGATCATTGATAAATGGAGGAACAGAGGGCAGCACTTACCATTACATATTGGTAAGACTGAGGTGAAAAGAGTGGCTACATTCAAATTCCTCAGTATTAACATCTCTGAGGACATTACCTGGACTTATAACATTACAGACCTAGTAGGGAAAAGCTGACAGCGACTGTATTTTTTGAGAAGGCTGAGGAAGTTTGGCATGCTCAATACCATCCTCAGCAACTTCTATAGATGTAAACTGAGACCATTCTCTCCAACTCTATTACAGTATGGTTCAGGAATAGTACAATATGGGATCGCAAGGCTCTGCAGCAAGTAATAAAAACTGCACAAAACATCACTGGAGTAACACTCCCTGCACTGGAGAACATCTACACCAAAATAATTTTAGGAGGGCTGAAAAATTTAACATGGACACTACCCACCCACAACACAAACTATTTATGCTGCTACCATCAGGGAGGTGTTATAAGAGCATGGGGGCCAGAACAACCAGGCTGAAAGACACTTTTATACCTCAAGCTAACAGACTGTTAAATAAAACTCACATACCACCTCTCACTCCAGTACTGTAGGTTGGTTCACATTTGGTGGGAACAAACTTGTAGTTTTGCACAGTTATATATAAATGTGTAGTTTTGCACAGTTATATATATTTACTGGGGTCTATATCACGAAATCAAACTTCCAAAATGTCAAACACCATAAGTTTGAATTTGGAAGATCGAATTCGGATAACATCGACACTTCAAAACAGCAAGTTTTTTCTCAGAGAAATAATTCGCTGTTCTGAAAAACACACACATAACACAACCACATCAAACACCTTCAAAACCTACACTAAACCTAAAATACACCACTACCTATGCACTATCCTTAACCCAGCCGTAACCCTAAAGCCCGTCATTACTGCACACTTACCTGACCTGCGCCCTAACCCTAAAGTCGGTCACTATTGCACACTTACCTGACCCGCGCCCTAACCCTAAAGTCCGTCACTACCAGTTCATACACTTACCTTGACCCAGTACGAAAATGCCGAAGCTGCAGAAATGGCCAACTGAATTCTTTCCCTGGGAAAGAATTCGGATTTCCGCGGCTTCGACATTCTCAACTTTCGAACTACCAAGTTCGGCCTTCCGGTATTCGGCGTTCACAACATTCAATTTCGTGATAGGAACCCTACTTACTGATGTCATTGGTATTTATATTATTGTCTATATGTTTTCTTGGATTACTTCTTCTTGTTTATCATAGGACCATAGGAGGTTGCTAGGCTAATGGTCCTGGGGCCCTTCCAAGCCTAGCTAAGAGTCTATCCCGAAAATCATCATTGTTTTTATATGGTGCTGGAGGATTTGCAGAACAAGAATTTCATTGTACTTTGTGACACTGTCTCTAGTACTTATGATAATAAAGTTGGATTGAATTGATCTGACGTGCGAGGTCATCTTCCCATAGATCCTCAAAGCTATCTTCAGTGGCCTCATTTGTCCTATCATCAAGGTCAGCAGACAGCATCAAACATTCTGATCCATTGCAGCTGATGAGGTCCTTTTTGGAGGCACAAATGCAATTAGGGCTTACTCTCTTGGGTCCGGTTCAGACACCGGGACCCTCGGCTCCATCTTTTGAATTTCCTCTCTCTGCTCCTTCAGACCTTATGTCTTTGGGGCCAGTTGAGTTTCTGCACTCTGGATTGGATCCAACAGTCTGGTGGTCTTCTGCTCCATCCTGTTGCTTGGTAGCCTCAACCCTGACTTGTTTGGGACTGTTGGCACCTCAGAGCTGTGGTGTCCAAGCTGGAGTGTCTGGGTCAGGGTCAATAGTTCCTGCATCAGAATTATCACTCCCTTTTGAAGCTTTAGCTTAAGACAGCTTGGCTCCAATCTCAACATCAGGTTTAGGCGCTGCTCCCTCATGTTTGGGGTTCATTTCAGTACCTTCGGGTTCTGGGACCCTCACACCTAACAGGTCCACCTCAGCCTTTTACATTAAGAGGATGTTCTCTTCTCAAGAGAAGGGTTGGATGTCTGCAGCCAGCACTCCCTCTCAGTTTTCATCTGTTCCTCTGGCTAGTCATCAGACTGCTCCAGGCAGCCTGCATCAACCAGTCTCCAGGCTACCCCCTTGGTGGTACCACCCAACCCTTCCCCCTCTTCTCCAGCTTCAACAGAATGGGAGATTTCAGGGAACAGAAACTGCAAGAGGAAACAGTTGGATTCTCTGGAGAAGTCCCTCACCGAGGATACAGACCTTGAGGAAGGACAGCGTTCCCCTAAGTCTTCACATGATGATGCTTCCTTTGGTCATTTTCTGAAACTGCTTCACCAGCACAGGAGCTGGGCCACTGAAGCTCCTTCTCCAGAGGAGTCAGATGTTTAGGAGGCCTTCAGCACAGGCCCATCTATGGCTTGGGTGGTTTTCCCTTTGGATACCATTACAGACCTGGTATCCCAGAGGGCATGGAAGGAACCTGACACAGTAGAACCTATTCCTAGGAAGCTAAGCAAAGTTCTTGCCCCCTCCCCCCATCCAAAAGACAGGCCTCCATTGGAGCAAGGGCCTAGTCATTGATGGCACTGTGGTCGTGGTAGCCACCAAAAAGTTGATTTCTGAGGAGAGCTCCTCCATTCATCACTTGAATAGGGAGTCTCAGGTGTTGGGTCAATTAAGGAAGCAATCCTATGCCTCATCCACATCTGCTTTGAGGGCTCTAAACTACTCATCACACACGGCAAGGCTTCAATGAGACCTTGTCTCTGAACTGTCAAGCACTCTCAAGACAGAACAGGATACCCAAAAGAAGCTGGAGACCCAGTTGTCCACCTTGACTTCCATAACCAATGTTTCAGTGAGACTCATCTCTAATGCGGCTGATGGAGCATCCAGAGCAGCAGTTTCCAGGACTGTGATGAGGCTCCATGCCTGGATGTGATTGTGCAACTTTGTGGACTGCTTCAAAGCGTCCTTCAGCAATGCCTCGTTTGACAGTTCCACCTTGTTTAGCTCAAGGTTAAAGACACACTGATGAGAAACAAACAAGAGGGGAAGACACTGTTGGCAGTCTGAGTTCACTTTTCTACCCCTATGATCCTTCTCTAGGAATCAGAAACGGGGTAAGCAACTATTCTTCAGAAAGTCACAATTCTCTTCCCAGGATGCACCTCTGGAAGGTTCCTCGAGGGTTGGGGGGAATCATAATGGACATTGACTGCAGGGCAGAGGCAGTCCACAGCATCAGGGCTTCCTCAGGGCCTTTTCTGGTGGGCCATTTCAGCAAGAAAAGGTTGGTGTCGTCTAGCTCTCCATCCCAACACTTGGTAAGCCATCATCCTCAGATGCCCAATTGTTGAGAGTCATGTCAGGAGGTTATGTCATTCCCTTTACAGAAGTTCCAAACTGTCTCACAAAACATCTCCCAGATGTTCCACCCCATCAGTGGCTTTATGAAGCGGCAGACATCCAAAAGCTGTTCACAAATTGAGTCATTCAAGAGGTTCCACCAGACTCGGTAAGATCTGGGGACTATTCTAGATTCTTTTTAGTACCAAAGAAGACAAAGGACCTCAGGCCAATTTTGGATTTAAAGCAAACTAAACCAATTCAACAAAAAGACCAAGTTCCAGATGGTGGCAGTGCAGTCCATATTACCTCCTCTGAGGAAGGACAATTGGATGTACTCAAAAGATCTCAAGGGTACCTACCATCACATCAAGATAGACTGTTATTCCTGGAGTTTCCTTCATTTCCTTCATTTCTGGGAGCCAGTCAGTATCTGGGCCCTGCCATATGGTCTCACCACAGCCCGAGTGTTCATCAAGGGCATGACAGTGGTCACAGTCCAGCTTCCAGTACCCTGCATGATTTGCTTCTTACCCCCCCCCCCCACAAAGGCATTGTTGATCTCAGCCAGGGAATCCTTGCTTCAACTATACAACAACTCAGGCATCACAGTCAATTACCCCAGATTAAGCCTTCAGCTTATGTTAGTCTTAGAGTTCACAAGGTGTCAATCGGACATGGTCCATCAAATTACCGGGCTCCCAAGTTCCAGAGTTTTCAGTCTATTAGCTCATGCCCTGTCAGTGATTGTAGGCTTTTCAGGATGACCTCCCCGGGGTGTGATTGTGGCACGGATGGACAACGTCAATCATTTTGTGTCTCAACAAAAGGGGGTAAAACACATTCTTATCCTCTTCATCCGGAGGCCATGAGAGTTTGGCATTTGGTGATTTCCTCTCTGTGGTTTCTGCTGGCAAAGCATATCCCAGGAAGTTCAACATTCTGGCCGAGCATTTTATTGCCTCACGAGTGGTCCTTAAGTCTAACAGTGGCAGCTCAGATTTTTCAGCTCTGGGGCACTCCATGTTTCAACCTGTTTGCAACCCCATCCAGCAACAAGCGTGACAGCTATTACACCATTGTTTCACCTCTAGGACAGGCACCCAAGTATGGTCTGATGTTTGCTTGGCCCCCGGGTCTCCTTTATGCTTATCCACCAGCAGTTCCCCCTGTCAGTAACGTTTCTACAGAAAGCAGCCCCTTGCAGAGATTCAGTGATTCTCATCACTCCATTTTGGCCTTGCTAGGTGTGGTTTG
The DNA here is from genome assembly GCF_019279795.1 of Protopterus annectens. Classification (NCBI taxonomy): domain Eukaryota; kingdom Metazoa; phylum Chordata; order Ceratodontiformes; family Protopteridae; genus Protopterus; species Protopterus annectens. The sequence goes on from NC_056734.1 coordinate 701,450,836, forward strand.
CCTTTCTTTAGCTTTTTCTGAAACAGCCCCTTGGGTGTTGGATGCCATGCCGGATCTCATTTCTCATCCAACCAGTCTGGATTCCCCCAATCTTTGGTCCCTCAAGCTGACTGCATGGTTCTTCCAGTTCCCTTGATAGTCAAGAATCCCAAGCTTTTGCAGGAAGTTATTCATATATTGTTCTTCTCTCAGAAAGAATCCACTACAAAAGTGTATACCAGTAAATGGAATAAATCTGTTTTGTGGGAGGAGGCTCGGAGACTTCTTCACTGCCCGCTTGGAGTCAGTCTTGGATTTTCTGGCTGAGTTGTTCTGCTCAAGCTCTAGTTTTTCCAGTATCAACGTTCAGTTAGAGGCCATTAAAAACTTTCATATCACTACAGAGAGTATGCCTTTGGCAATCTCAAGATTTCCAAGGCTTTTCTCAAATGTACTTCTCTTCTTCATCCTCCAGTATGAGATCCGGTCCCTCCCTGGAATCTGCCTTTTGTTCTTCAGGTTCTAGCTGGTCTTGTTTTTGAACATTCAGCCTGCTAAGATTTGAAGCTGTTGTCTTGGAAGACTTTGTTCTTGGTGGCAATTGTCTCTGCCAAAAGGCTTTCAGAACAGCAACTATATGATCCCCCCCCCCCAGTATTCCATAAGGATAGGGTGTCTCTTCATATATATAACCTTCCTTTTTGCCTAAGGTAGCTTCCAAGAATAACCTTAAAAGTTCCATTCATCTTCCTGTATTTTTTCCAATTTTTCCAGCAAAAGTGATTTTTTTTTATTGTTTGGATCTGCACAGGCAACTAAGATTTTATCTTGACCGTACCAAGTCTTTCAGGATATCTAGTCAGTTGTCTCCTTTTCAAAATCCAGGCTGGGCTTTCCCATGTGTAAAATAACTTTATCAAAGTGGTGTCAAATTGTATTTTATTTGCATATTTTTTGAAAGGTAAGATTCTTTTACACAAGCCTGAAGGTCATACAACTAGGGCTGTAGCTACTTCTACAGCATTTCTTTCTAGAGTACCTATGGATCACATCTGCGCTGCTGTTACTTGGCTGGGCCACCATCCTTTTGTGTCACATTATCAGCTGGACATCCAATCCAGATCCAGGGCTTCATTTGGTTCTACTGTCTTGTGGAATATCCTTCCTTAGTTCCTCCTGAGGAATTGTCATGGTTGGGGACTCTATCCCACAGGTTGAATCCAGACAGAGCAAATAACATTGGAAACAAAAGTTATGTACTCACCATAACGACAGATCAGTGTTATTTGTCTCAGTCTGGTTCAACCTCCCCACCTTCCTGCCCCAGACCTTATTACAGATTTAGCGAATCATCCCCTCTGTGATGATCGGATAGTGGAGGATCTTCACTCAACTATTCTAGAGTCTCACATTTTTTCCTTGCATTTGTATGAGACGTGTGGATCAGCTGGATATGTGGTATCATCATAATTTGACTCATGGGGCAAAGTCGATCTGGGGAGTTGATGGAGGAGAAGAGAGTTATATTTAAGGGAAGTGGAACCAAAATGGGCTAAAAGCTTTTAAATTGCACAGAATCTTATCCAAAGTCCCCACAAGTTGAATCCAGATGGAGACAGACAACATGGATCTATTATTAATGTTAAGTACATAAAGTACAGTTGTGTACCTACCATAAATGTAGATGTTAGAGTGTATTCACTGTTGCACTCATTACAATTGGGTTATCCTGCTGGCAGGGCTACCCGCAGTCGGCCCGAGTTCCAAAGTCTAGGTCCGGCATCGGTTGCTGTCGCCTGCTCCCTGATGTCAGTTCGCCAGGGGTATAAAAGATGCAGCCGACACCATTTTCTTCAGTTTTTCTTGCCCCAGATGTCAGGTGCCCCTAAAATGGTAGGCTAAATTATGCCCATAGGCATGCATACACAAAAAACAACTTTTCCTTCATCTACAAGCAAATACACACATAGGTTGTATAGCATAGAGAGGTACAGATAAGTCCCAGCAAGGAAAAGGGGGATGGTGGGAGGGTAACCTGGACTGCAACAGTGAATACACTCGAACATCTACATTTATGGTAGGTACACAACTGTACTATGTTCATCGTGTTTCACTGTTTCAGTCATTACAATTGGATTGAATCCCAAAGCTAAGGTTGGGAGGCTGGTACTAAACAGGATTAGGAGAGGCTATCAGGCCCTGCAGGACTGCAGTGGCAAAGCCTATCCTGGATTTAGAGTAGAGAGGTAAGTGATAGTGCTTTGTAAAAGTATGCACTGAACTTCAAGTTGCAGCCTGTAAGATGTCTTTGGTTGGTACTCCTCTGAGGAAGGCTGCTGAAGTGGCTGCTGCTCTGGTTGAATGTGGCCTAATGCCCTTAGGCACTGATTTGCCATGCTGTGAATAGCAGAAACAAATGCAGTGGCCTATCCACTTTGAAATAGTCTGTTTCAAGATGGGCTTTCCTTGTGATCCTGCAGCATATGCCACTAGAAGTTGTTCAGTCTTTCTGAAAGCTTTGGTTCTGTCCAAGTACAAGCGTAGCTGCCTGTGAATGTCCAAAGAATGCAGAAGTCTCTCACCCTTATTCTGTGGGTTTGGGTAAAAGGTAGGCAAATTAATTGTTTGGTTAAGGGCCTCACTGGACACTAACTTAGGCATAAATGTTGGGTTTGTCCTTAGAGAAACCCTGTCAGGATGGAAAATGATAAAGGGTTCTACTGCCATGAGTCCCTGTAGCTCTGAGACTCGTCTAGCGGAGGTTATTGCTAGGAGCAGAGCTGTTTTCCAGGATAAGAATTTTAAATCAGCTGCAGAGGCTGGCTCAAATGGAGGCAGTGTGAGTTTTTCCAAGACACAGTTGAGGTCCCATGCAGGTATTGGTGCTCTCCTTGGAGTCTTATGTTTTTTGTCCCTCTGAGGTACTGTTAATAATGGATGAGAAAAAAATAGGTGGTTCTGTATTGTAATGAGCTGAAATGGCAGAGGCATGAATTTTAATTGATGAAAAGGAAAGGCTTTTATCCAACATCTCAGTTAAGCATTGCAAAATCTGAGGAATATTTGGAACAGTAGTGTCAATACCTTGTGCCTGGTTCCAAGCACAGAATCTCTTCCATTTTTCTGCATAAGATTTTCTGGTGCTAGGCTTCCTGACCTCCAAAATAACATCCATCACTGCTTTAGAGAGAGGTGTGTCTTGAAAGGCTACATTATCTGCAAGGCTGCCAGGTTTAAGGTCCTGAGTTGGCTGTGCAGTATCTGACTGTCTTGTTGGGTCAGTAAGTGAGGAATTTGAGGTAATGTCCAAGCTGGGCATTGAGACAAGCTCTTTAGGATTGGGTACCAGTGCTGGCGGGGCCAGTCTGGGGCAATCAGTATAATTTATGGCTTCTCTTGTCTGACCTTGAGGAGTACCTTGGGGAGGAAAGGCATATACTGAAAGGGTTTTCCATCTGAAAGACAGAGCATCCACTTTCCATGCTTGCTTGTGATAAGTCCTTGTGCAGAATCTCTGTAGTTGGCAGTTGTGAGGCAAATAGTTTTATGTCCGGGCATCCCCAGTTCCTTGTTATCATGCTGAAGACTTGTGGATCCAATTTCCACTCGTGGGGATCCATTAGGTTTCTGCTTAGTTCGTCTGCCAGAGTATTTATCCTTCCTGGCAGGAACTGTGCTTGCAGATGTACTTGTTGAGTCAGTGCTGCAGAGGGGGTAGGAATGCGTTCCCCCTGCTTGTTTATGTACCACATGACTGTAGTATTGTCCGTCTTTACCAGTAGGTGTCCTGGATGAAGTAGATCTTTGAAGGCTGTCAGGGCATTCTGAACAGCTAGCATCTCTTTTTGATTGATATGTAGATGCATTTGACTTGCGGACCATGTGCCCTGAATACATCTTCCTGCCATATGCCCCCCCCGGCATAATCTGATGCATCTGTTGTCAATGTCTGCCTGGTTGTGGGTAAGGTGAATGGCTGTCCCGTGTTGAGGTGACAGGCCTTTGCCCACCATCAAAACTCCTGTTGCAGGCAGGGAATGAGGGTAATTATTGTTTCCAGGTTGTGGCAATATTGAGTCCAACCACTTTTTAGATACCATTGAAGTTTCCTCATATGCAGTCTTGCATATGGAATTAGCAGTATGCAGGATGCCATGAAGCCCAAAGCCTGTAGAATTTTTCTTGCAGATAACTGGGTCTTTGTTGCCATTTTGAAATAAGTAGTCAGTTGTCTGTGTTTGTCTGGCGTGAGATAAGCCATCTGGGGCAGTTGTATTTAAGCTTGCACCCAGGAATATTATCTCTTGAGTGGGTACGAGTTTTGATTTATTTTCGTTTACTGTGTACCCTAGACCTGTTAGTAACCTTTTTACAAATGCCAGATGCTGTGGTAGAATGTCCTTGTTTTCTGCTTGAATAAGGCAGTCGTCCAAGTAAGGATAAATTTGTATTCCTCTTTATCTGCAAAATGCTACTACTGGTGCCAGGCATTTTGTGAAGACCCTGGGCTCAGTAGATAAGCCAAGGGGCAGTGCAGAGAATTGGTAGTGCATTGAGCCAGCTATAAATCTGAGGTATCTTCTGCATGATTGTCTGATTGGGACATGCAGGTATGCCTCTTTTAGGTCTAAAGTCATAAGCCAAGCCTTCTTGCCCGGCATAGGCAGAAGCTGCTGCAGAGTTAACATTTTGAATTTTGGAATATCCAGGAATGCGTTTAGGATAGACAGGTCCAGTATTGGTCTCCAGGCCTTGTCCTTTCCTGGGTATCAAGAATAGCTTTGAGTAAAATCCTTATCCATGCTCTTGCTGTGGTACTTGCTGAATGGCTTTCATGTCCATGAGGGATGAAACTTGTTTTTGTGCCTCTGCCCATTGATTGTGTGGCAGGTCTGGCATACCGTTTGGCCTTGGCAGGGTGTGAAAGTGGAACCTGTAGCCTTGAGATACTATATTTAAGACCCATTTGTCCTGGGTGATCATGTGCCAATTTTGTGTAAAAAGTGCTAGTTTTCCCCCCAAAGGAGCTGCCAGAAGAGAAGTGCTTGGTGCTGGCAGGGGAAAGTCATTGGGACTGTTTCCTGTATGGCTGTGATTTTTCCTCTCTGCTTTTGGAGGTAGAAGCACCCCATTGTGTAGGCCCGTATGAGCCTTGGGGCTGTGATCTGCCTCTGGGGTGTCTGTATCTCCTTCTTTGTGGCCTGTCTGACACTGGAAAGGACCAATTCTTTGTAGGCCAGTTCCTGCTAAATCTGGGAGGCTGTACCTGTAAGAAATCCTTCACTGTTTGCATAGATTTAGCTTTGTCCTCCATGTTCTTCAACACCTCTTCTGCTTTAACACCAAACAAGGTATCATGTTGTAAAGGAGCATCTAATAGTTTTGCTTTAACATGATCTGGCAGATTCTGTTCTTTTAACCAAACATGTCTCCTAATGACAGAACCTGTAACTGCGGCCCTGCAGGAGGCCTCTAGAGAATTAAAACCACATTGCAAAGTATGCTTTCCCACTTGTACAGCTGCATGCAATAAATCCTGCATTTCTTTGTTCTCTGCACATTCTGAATTTATCAACATTTTCTGTTTAAACAGTGACATAAGATATTGCTGATATTTAAGCATATGAAACTGACAATTTAAAGCTCTTACAGCCAAGGTAGCAGAAGTATAAATCTTTTTCCCCCATCTGACCAGGGCCCTTGAATCCCTATCAGAGGGAATAGTTTTTTTTGCAGTGGAAGCCTTGATACCCCTTGGGACCCTGAGAAATAGTTTCTCGGTCAGCAGCAGGGTTTTTGTAAAGAAATTTATGAGAATCCGGAACGCTGTAGTATCTGTCTGGCTTTACAGGAGCTGGTGATAAAGAGTCAGGAGATAGACCGGACTCTGTAAAAACATCATCTACAATGTCTAAAATGGGAGGAATAGCAAGGGGTCTGTGCTGGGGTAATAAAAGGAAGCCTTTTCTTGGATTCAGATTAATCTTGGCTCTCCCAATGGAAATGCTCCCTCATAGTATGCAGGGTCTCCCCAAAAGAATAATCCTCAGGAGGAGAGGCTGAAAGGATAGATTCTTCAGCATCAGAATCCTCATAGGGAGGAAGAGAATATTCAAGTTCAGAAGAGGAATCAGAGGAAATGGAAACCTAATCTGAAGATTCATATTCTATCTCTTGCCTAGGCCTCTTAGCAGGAGGGGGATGGGAACCCCTGATCAAAGTAATTAGGTCTTCGGCCATATTAAGCATCTGTTTTTTAGGCATAGAAGTCTGTCCAGGAGAATGCTGTACTTGTTTCTTTATCCTTAGAGCTGCTTTAGTCTTTGCCTTTGAAGCTGAAGTTGGCTTTACATATAATTGTGTAGGCCTGAATACACCCTCAGAAGCCGATGCCTGCTCAGCGGCTCCGGGCCCATCTGAGGGAATAGTTTCCGAGTGTCCAATACCATGAGTTTCCAGCAGCCTAGTTGGCTCCACATGGGAGTCGGAAGCGGCCTGTGGCTCTGAGGTAGCAGGCGTCAGGGGCTGCGAAAGCGCCTCACTGAGAACCGACAACAGGCCTAGCGGAAACGTTGTCATCGGTTTTGGACCTCGGATGTCTGTCCTTTTCTTTTTCTTTGTGTTTTTTATAAACTCCGGTCGTCGGCTGTTCTGACGGCATTATATAATTGAATCTTCAGCCAAAATAATGAAATGCAAAATCGTACCGACGCTTAATAGTGCGTTGGTTAAATCTAGCACAAAACCGACAGCTAGCAACATTGTGGTCAGGGCCTAGGCAAGGAATATGTAAGAATAAAAATCCTTATGAGGTATTTGCTTCCCACAAGAAATACAATTATTAACTTTTGCTGACATCAGACTGGAGCAAGAAAAAAGTTTCCCCAACGGGGTACTTAGCTTTAATGAAGACTTCAGATCTGAAATTCGTTTTTACAAATCTCAGGAGTCGGCCGACCGGCACTTGCGAACTGCTTTTGCTTCGGGCTCCGCGCGGCAAGAAAGACTGAAGAAAATGGCATTGGCTGCATCTTTTATACCCCTGGCACACTGACATCAGGGAGGAGGCGACAGCAACCGACACCGGACCTAGACTTTGGAACTCGGGCTGACTGCGGGTAGCTTGCCAGCAGGATAACCCAAATGTAATGACTGCAACAGTGAAACACGATGAACATCTTTTCTTTCTACATATCTACAACTGAATTCATGAATAAAATATATCCTCATGTTTAACCTTCTCAGGAAGCATGTTCCATATTTCTAGAATTAATTGTAGGAAGAAAAAAATCAAACATTTCATCTGTGACTTCCACACCTACCTTCAACTGCACATATATATTTGTTGACTTTACTGAGACATAACTGTGTTATCATGTACTTTAGTTCCTCAAAAATGTACACACTAAATGAATTAAGACTTTCTTTATGTATATGTTTAAGGAGCAGATGGCGCTTTATCATTGAAGCCTTTTGCTGAACCATTTCTCTCTGTCTTGCTATAACCAATGGAAAGATAATGCTTGGACTCCAGCTACTATTATTCTTTGTGGCTTTTGTCCTTTTCTGTATTTAAGACTTCTACCTTTGGACTCATTTCAGAATCTGTCAAATTTACTAACATTTTTCAATGTACTCTATCAAATTCTTCACTAAAAGTAGGTTTATCATATCTATACATCTTTGATCTACTGTTTTAGCTATTTAAGTTGAGTAACAAACCTGCTATAAGGATAGTGCTTAGATCTTATCTCAGAGAACTAATGCACTAAGTAAAACACTTATTTAAAAAGCAACAGCTGTTTATCCTTTTTTAAATTCAAATGTACCTTTTAGATGCAAGGTCTAGAAATCTCTCTCTGGCAAATAACACTAATACTACATTCCTCCAATTCCAGCACATGAGCACTGTCAACTCACCTTGACAATACTGCTGTACAAGCAACATTCAGTGACTGTCTGGACAGCCAGCTACAATGTTACTGCTCGCAAGACCTGTTACCTTCACAAAATGCTACAACAGCTACTTGGCTGTCAAGTAAGATATATAAGATGTCAACATGCAACACTGTTGACAATTAAAAGTAAGGAATGCTATTAACAGACTTGTATAGTGGCTGACAGACTGACTACTTATGACAACACCACCTCTGAGACTTCAGAACTAAAGATGATGCATTTTGCAAAGCAGATCTAAATATATCGTCTCTATGTGCTCTGTTACAAATAATATTAAAAGTGAGTATCATTCACATTATTCACAATTCACATAGGGGAAACACCCTAGAAGAATAATTTTCTGAGCCTTTCACTACCCAGACTAACTACACTTCTCAACAACTGATACGACTTAAATATAAGGATGGAGTCTTGTGTCCTAGCCACTCTAAGGCTATGTTACTCCCCTTTAATATGTAATCTCTAACTACTTGCCTTCTCAGCTAACCAACCTTCTCTTGTTTGTCATCTTGAAAACTTCTTCTTCTTTCAACTTTTCCCGGTTAGGGGTCGCCACAGCGGAAGTCCGGTCCGCTAATGATTGGCAGTAGATTTTTACGGTGCCAGCTCGACGCCCAACCTTCAAAGAAGGCACGCCCATTCTACGCATGTCTTTCAAAAGCCACTCAACTGCGGGGAGGACATGCAGACTCCATACAGAAGGTGTTCCAGCTGAGAATCAAATGGGAAAACCTCTTGCTGTGAGGCAACAACGCTACCGCTGCACCACCGCGGCTTGTCATCTTGAAAACTAAATGTTTAAATATTTCATTTTATAAACTTCCAATGCTGTTAAATTTCAATGTAAGCATGACTGTGTATTGACTCTTGTTATATATATGTGGAGCTTTTCTCCCCGAGCTTCTGCTGAAAATGGACATGTATCCAGTCGGACTCTCACAGTTAACAAATGTAAAATAAATAAATAAATAAATATTACTTCAAATTAGTACTTTTTTAAAGCACCATTAACCTAAGCATTAAAACATTATGTTGCATTAAACATGCATTAAGTGATTAATATTAATAATATGAGATCTTCTCAACATACCAACAACAGTAGCCCAGAGAAACTTCATATTTGTACTATAAAGCCTCTTAAAAAAAGGGTGATGATATTTAGTCATCATGCTTACTTACATACACCTCAGAAGGTATTACCAACTGGTTAACTGCAATGAAATGGAAAGTACAATCTTCAAAATGTCTCAAAACATTATTATAATAAAACTATCCATTCATTTTTATACAACATTCCACCCATGTATTATTTATAATAATTAAATTCTGTATAAAATCCCCTTTGGGTAGACCATATACTACATATTCCCTTATATTACCCTTATTCTGAGGCTTAAAAAATACTATATAACTTCAGCAAAATCCCTTCCAATCATTTTTACTGCCCTCAGTTAACATGAGAATACTGACAGCACTTACTTTGAAATCTAAATTCTGCAGATAAAAAATATTTACAGCATCTGCTTAGAAGCTATGGCCCATTTCCAAAGTCCTGGACTTGGTACAAGTTCCTTACTCTGGTGTAACCATGTCCTGATTCCAAAAGACTTGGTCTTGGTGTAAATGACTCGGTGTAAGATAAAGAAGATTTATACATATGTAGCAGTGTAGCTAGGTAGCAGTGAGAGGGTAAGGTTGCCACCTTTGCAAATGGCCAAAGTGGGACATTTTCGGAACACACATCAGATTTCACAGGCCGACACATACCCACGGTCAGTACAAAGGATAGAACTTAACTTTTTTTCCTAAATAAAAGCTCATTCTTGTAGCAGTTTAGTTGCTTATTATGTTTCTTGTAACATTTAAGTATTTTAGATACAGAAATAACTATTTTATGCAACTATTACATAAAATATGGGACATAATTATGTCCTACAATCTCAGGACATTTGCCCTTTTTAATATTTTTTGTCAGGACACAACTGCCCAAACAGGGACAGGTGGTAACCCTATGAGAGGGTCAAAGTGTTGGGGGAATGATCAGCTGATCCCGATCTTTCTTTAATGAAGTACAGGCGTTTAAAAGTCAGTATTACATTTGTGGTCAAACCTCTGCCCAGCAGTGCTCTGTGTGTGGTCTAAACTGTAGCAAGCAATTTGCTACAGTTTGAAAGTTAAAAAAAAAAAAAAAAATTAAAAGAGCTGTAGCTCTCCGTACAGGCAGGGTATAAACTTTACCAACTGTTTGCTACAGTTTAAAAAGAAGATTTTTTTTTTAAAGTAAAGCACTGCATGTGGGCAGGGTAACTGCAGCAACTGTCTGCTACATTTGTAACAAACAGTTTGCTACAGTTTATAAAGATTTTTTTCTAACTAAAACTTGAGTGCTGTAGTATTTTGCTACAGTCTAAAAATAATTTTTATTTTAACTAAACCTTGAGCACTGCAGTACTCTGTGCTGGCAGGATATAAACTGCATTATACCATGACCCCCCCCAAAACGTGCACGCTGATTGGCCAGCGTGCCCGTTGTAAATCGAGTTAAACTAATGGAAAAGGTCCGTCGCCGAACTTTTTCCATTAGTATAACTCGTTACTTAAACACTGTCTCGCTATGTTAAATGGGTTTAACATAGCGAGAGCTTTAAAATAACGGAGATCTCCGTTGCTTATTTAAAGCTGTCTCGCTATGTTAAACCCATTTAACATAGCGAAAAGCTGTGAGAAAGCAAGATCTCCTCCGCTTTTTTTAGTGTTCAGCTATGTTAAATGAGTTTAACAGCGAGACAGTTAAAATAAGCAGGACATCTCCGTTGCTTATTTTAACTGTCTTGCTATGTTAAACTCATTTAACATAGCAAAACATTAAAAAGCAACGGAGATCTTGCTTTCTTTTCACAGCTCTGATGTACTGCGCAGGCGCGCAGTACATCAGAACTGCCGCGGATGCCAGACATCTGCGGAAGGGCAGCAAACAGGCATTATACTTTGCCATTATTTAAGAAAAGTAATAGTTTCTTTTCTTAAATAATGTCATGATATAATAGCAAACCACTTCTGGGTGGTAATGCTAAATTTACCCATGGTTGGCTTTGTTTGGTCCCTCGGGTGACCAAACCACGCCAACCGTGGGTAAATTTAGCATTACCCACACCCAGGCGTGGGTTATTGCTATAGTAACTGTTTGCTACATTTGTAACAAACAGTTAACTTCACTTTAAAATAAGACTGGTTGGTGTGGCAGTAGAAGGAACATCTTTTTTTTTTTTTTTTTGCTGGGGGGGGGGTGGTTCATAGTATTGGACCAGGCACTGGTTGAACCAGCTACGCTACTGTATACAGCCCTTACAACACAGTAAGTGACCTACACCGACAGTAAGTCTTTTAAAATATGGCCCCATCTCTAACTTCATTTTGAGGCTTAAGGTAGACTACTTAATACATGCCAGCTGCCTCAGGTACTTTTACAAATGTGCTGAATACTCTACAGCATACCTCTTAACTGTCCAGAATTTTGCAGAATATCCACATTTTTGCTTCATACTTTTGGTCTGTTACTCATAAAATTTGTGGTTTTCTGGCAAATCACTGATAATTGCAGTCAGTAAATAATTACATATATTTGAGTTTCAGACTTCATATCCTTCAGAAAATGTGTGTTAATACTAATCCTGTTAATCTAGCAGCTAAATTTACAACAGCAATATTTTAAAAGTCTGTCCCTATTTAGAGCCTTTGTCCTCCTATTATTTCAGACTTTGTCCAGATTTTTTGCAAGAAGAAGACACTAAATAGCATTTTTTTCTAAAGGACTGTAACATATATAACTCTGAACTGCTGTTTATCTGAGCATCTCACCATTCAACAGAGAAAGAGGGATCACATCTGATAACAGTGTCAAAACACTATATGCAGGCAGCTTATATAGCAAACTATCAAAGAATGCAATACACATTTACTAAAACACGAGAACACAGACTAAAAATCACTTGTCTACAATGATCATTTTTGTAAATGTATTCACTTTTTGATAACTAATACAATAATTATTTTTGTTAATTTACAAACTTTCCATTCTCATATTATTGAATTCAAATTAACAGAGTCAACTACAGTTGAATACAGCAATAAACTATTCTATCACAATACAGTGACATTATTTAAGAAATTAATTATTTCACCTTTTTTATAATCTCATTATATAATGGCACGTCAGTCTTCATCTGCCTCCTGGGCCAGCTACTGATATACTGATCACATAAATGGTATGTACATTCTCAAGCCTGCACAGTATATCAGTGAAGTGCAGGGAAGGAGATGAAAAAAAGTGTTCCCTTCTTTTAAGCCTCTGTAGGTTATATTCATGTCTTCCCTTCTTGTTCAATTAACATTATTAACATGCAATACTGACAGAACAAGAAGTGACAACACAAATGTGTATGAAGGTTTTTCAAAAGAGAACAGCTTCATTCTCCTTTTTAAAAGTGGATTACTATGACCAATCAGTGTGCACATTTCAGAATGCACATAAGCATTCACTGTAATCATTATTCTTTCAGTTACTGCAAAAAGTATCCAATCCAGAATTTGATTGCCCAAATCTTCACAGCAGTCATTCTTACAAATTCTGAAAGCATTTTTTCATTCAATATGCAAGGCAAATTACTATCTATGGCCCAGGTGACCTAGGTTTGGTTAGTGGTTTTGGACACAATCAATCAAGCTTTCTAATTGTGACCTTCATGTGCTTTCAAATCATCATCAACTTTCAAGGAGTTCTCAGTGTCAGCCAGTTGCAAAAAACGTATCCGCTCAATCTCCTTCACCTGTATTTCATGGAATGATGACATTTCTTGCCAGTGAGACACTGCAGAATTATACTAGTAAGTATCTGCTTGCCACATGGAAAAAAAGCACTTTCAAAACCCCAGGAAAATCAACTTATACCTTAATTTTGCCATACGTGTTTCTTAATAGTGCATGAGAAAGTACAGTTTTGTACCTACCATAAATGTAGATGTCCGATAGGTATGCATCTGCAGTCATAACATATGGGTTGTCCTGCCTCAGGCAGCCCTTCGGTCGGCCGGATTCCAAAGTCTGGGTCTGGCCTCGGCTGATATCGCACTTTCCCCGACGTCACAACTTCTGGGGTATAAAGGCATCAGCCGACGCCATTTTCCTCAGTGTTTCTTGCCCCAGATGCCAGGTGCCCTCTAGGAAGGCTAAATTTGGATAATGCTGGAAAGTTCCAAACAGTAGCAAATTATATACATATAAATACATATACCAACAAACAAATACACCATAATAGATTCCCCCAGTTAGCTGAAAGAGGGGTAAGCACCCTAGGAAAACCACAGAGGGGAAGGAGGGTGGGTAATCCTGACTGCAGATGCATACCTATCGGACATCTACATTTATGGTAGGTACAAAACTGTACTATGTCCTTCAAGGATGCATCTGCAGTCATAACATATGGGTAGAATACCATAGCCAAACTGGGGGAGGAGGTACTAAGAGAAGGATGGTGTAGATAAAATCCCCTGCAGAACTGCAGTTGCAAACCCTGCTCGGGATCTGGAGTATAAAGGTAGATTGTAATGCTTGGCAAATGTATGCATGGAGCTCCAAGTAGCAGCTTCTAAAATGTCCTTGGTAGCCAGCTCTCGTAGGAAAGCTGTAGTGGTGGCTGTGGCCCTTGTGGAATGAGGCCTGATATTTTCAGGAGCTGTCTTTCCATGAAAGGAGTAGCAAAAACGAATGCAATTTCCTATCCATTTAGAAATTGTCTGTTTGGAAATTGCTCTTCCTTGCACCCCAGTTGCATATGCTACAAAAAGTTGGTCAGTTTTTCTGTTGGTTTTAGTTCTGTCCAGATAGTAGCGTAGCTGTCTGTGTATATCCAAGGTGTGCAACAGTTTCTCTCCTTTGTTCTGTGGGTTAGGGAAGAAAGTAGGCAAATGAATAGCTTGGTTCAAGGATACCCTGGATACCACCTTTGGCATGAAAGCAGGATTGGTTCTCAGTGACACTCTATCCTGGTGGAAAATAAGAAAAGGCTGCACTGCCATTAATGCCTGTAACTCGGATACTCTTCTTGCTGAAGTGATTGCCAGAAGAAAAGCAGTTTTCCAAGATAGAAACTGTAGGTCTGCTGATGCTGCTGGTTCAAAAGGAGGTAGTGTTAATTTCTCCAGCACGAAATTGAGATCCCATGCAGGTAGAGGGGGTCTCCTTGGAGGTTTAACATTTTTGATCCCTCTCAAAAATTGTCTGAGCAGAGGGTGAGAGAAGATAGGTGGATCCATGTTGTATTCTGCTGAAATCGCTGAAGCATGAATCTTAATGGAGGAATAAGACAGGCCATTGTGGAACAATTCTGCTAAATACTCTAGGATGTGTGCTAGGTTTGCCACTGAAGCATCTGTGCCCTTTGATGTGCTCCAAATGAGGAATCGTTTCCATTTAGCTGAGTATGTCTTCCTTGTGGAAGGTCTGCGAGCCTCCAGGATGATGTCCTTCACTCTCTGAGATAAAACAGTTTGGTTTGGTTTTAAGGAATTTTCCAGGCAGTTAGTTTCAATGTTGTCAAGTTTGGATGCAGGGTCTTGAAATTGTTCTGCGTTAGAAGAAGAGGCCACAGGGGAAGAGGCCATGAGTTCGCCTGAGACATGCTTCTGAGTAGCGGATACCAGTGTTGCCTTGGCCAGTCCGGAGCTACTAGTATCACCTTTGGCTGTTCCTCCCTGATCTTCAGTAGAACCTTGTACATCAATGGGAGAGGTGGAAAGTCATATACTGTTAGTGTATTCCAGCTGAAAGAGAGAGAGTCCACCCTCCAGGCTTGTGGGTGGTATGTCCTTGAGCAGAATTTTTTCAGTTGGTGGTTGAGTGGGGAGGCGAACAGATCTATGTCTGGCATTCCCCATTTCTTTGTTATGAGTTTGAAGATGTCTGGATGCAGCATCCATTCGTGTGCATCCGTGGTAGTTCTGCTTAAACTGTCTGCTAGTGAATTTTCTTTTCCTGGTACGAATTTGGCCTGTAGCTGGATATTGAGAGTCAGGCATAGGTTCCACAGATTCATTGCCATCTGGCATAGAGGGTAGGAATGTGTGCCTCCTTGTTTGTTTATGTACCACATGACCGTGGTGTTGTCTGTCCTTATTAACAGATGTCCTTGCTGGAGGAAAGGTTTGAATGCCTCAATTGCATGCCTCACTGCCAGCATTTCCTTTTGGTTTATGTGCATGCTTAGCTGTACTTGAGGCCATAGGCCTTGGATGCATTTGCCCTCCATGTGTGCTCCCCATCCTTGGTCTGAGGCGTCCGTGGTGATGGTCTGCCTTCTGTTTGGTTTGTTGAAAGGCAACCCTCTGTTGGACTGGCATGCCTGAGTCCACCATAGGAATTCCTGTTGAAGGCATGGAATAATTGGTATCATGGTTTCTAGACTGTGACTGTGTTGAGACCATACATTCCTTAGGTACCATTGCAATTTTCTCATATGCAGTCTGGCATGAGGAAGTAAGATTATGGAGGATGCCATGTAACCCAGGGCCTGCAGGACTTTCCTTGCAGTAAGCTGAGTTTGTCTTGTTAAAATCATGAAATAATCTGGAAGTTGTTTTTGTTTTTCTTCTGTGAGAAAAGCCATCTGAGTGACTGTGTCCAGATCCGCACCCAAAAAGGTTATCCTTTGGGATGGCACTAGTCTTGACTTTTGGATGTTGACTGTGTATCCCAAGGCCTGTAGCAGGAATATGACATAGTCCAGGTCCTTTAATAACTTTTTCTTGTTGTCCGCTTGTATTAGGCAGTCGTCCAGGTAAGGATAAATTTGAATTCCCTGAAGTCTGCAATGTGCAATTACTGATGCCAGGCATTTCGTGAATACTCTGGGCGCAGTAGATAAGCCAAAGGGCAATGCTGAGAATTTATAATGCTCTGATCCTGCAAGAAATCGGAGGTGTCTTCTGCAATCTGGTCGGATAGGGACGTGCAGGTATGCCTCCTTGAGATCTAGAGTCACCAGCCAAGACTCCTTGCCCAGCATGGGAAGAAGTTGCTGTAGGGTCAGCATTTTGAATTTTGGCACAATGAGGTAAGTGTTGAGCGTGGACAGGTCGAGAATAGGCCTCCATTGGTTTTCTTTTCTTGGTACCAGGAATAATCTGGAGTAAAATCCTTGGCCTTGTTCTGTAGATGGTACTCTTTCTATAGCTTTCATTTGAAGAAGTTTGCTGATTTGTCTTAAAGCCTCTGCCTTCTGGTTTGTTGGAAGGTTTGGCATTCTGCCCCTTTTTGGCAAAGTGTGGAAGTAAAACCTGTATCCTTTGTCTATTGTTTGCAATGTCCATGTATCCTTTGTAATGCAATGCCAGTTTCTGGAGAATAGAGCCAGCTTTCCGCCCAAGAGAGCTTCCAGTTGATCCCTGGTAGGCGGAATCAGAGTCAAGTCATTGGGTCTGTCCTGTGGTAGTGGTTGCAGTTGTAGCTGTGGCACTACCCCTCTGGTTGGCAGGCTGCCACTGACGGCCCCTGTAGGCACCTCTGGATTGACCTCCGCCTCTAGGGCGTCTGTTCCTGCCCCTCTGTGCTCTGGAGGTGTCTGGAAAGGACCAATTCTTTGTAGGCCAGTTTCTGCTGAACCTCGGAGGTTGGACCTGCAGTAATTCCTTTACTGTTTGCACAGATTTTGCTTTTTCTTCCACCTTCTTTAGAATCTCCTGTGCAGGGGAGCCAAATAAACTTTGTTTCTCCACTGGAGCATCGAGGAGTTTAGCCTTGACATGGTCTGGCAAAGATTGCTCCTTCAGCCAGGCATGCCTACGAATTACAGCCCCAGTCATAGCTGATCTAAATGAAGCCTCCAGTGCATCATAGCCACATTTTAAAAATGATTACTGACCTGCTGAGAGTTGTGTACCAAATCCTGAAGGGATTTACGGTCTAAAGGTTCAGGAGAAAGCTTCTTATTCAGCTGATCTAACAAAAATTCTTGGTACTGTATCATATGGAATTGACAGTTTAATGCCCTGGCAGAAAGAGTAGCAGATGTATATACCTTTTTTCCCCATCTCTCTAGTGCTCTAGACTCTCTTTCAGAGGGAAGGGGATTCTTGGCAGTAGCAGCTGCAACCCCTTTAGGGCCCTGAGAAATAGTTTCTGGGTCTGCAGCATGGGCTTTATACAGGTGGAAATGAGAATCCGGGACCCTGTAATATCTGTCAGGTTTGGCAGGGGCCGGGGGAAGAGAATCAGGTGCAGTACTGACATCATTGTACACATCATCAATTACGGTCAGAACAGGAGGTATGGCTAAGGGCCTATGCTGGGGCAAATGTAAAAAGGTCCTTAATCTTTTTCTAGAATCAGAGAAATCCTGACCCTGCCATTGAAAGTGCTCCCTCATGGAGTGTAAAGTCTCCCCAAAGGAAAATTCTTCTGGTGGGGAGGCGGAAGGAATAGAATCTTCTGCATCTGAATCCTCATAAGGAGAGAAGGCCCCTTCCTGATGGTCTGACAAATCAGATCCATCTGAGGAGTAATCTGAGGAAAGAGGTTCAGAGGGATCAGTCCTGGGCCTTTTGTCTGGAGGAGGTTGGGAGGCCCTGTCTGGGTGAGGTTGGGAACCCCTAATTAAGGAAATGAGGTCCTCAGCAAGACTGAGGATCTGAGAACTGGAGGAAGGCCTCTGGGAAGGTGATTTGGCAGGCAAAGTTTTTGAAAGCTTGGCAGCTTTTGCCCTGGAGAAGGCCTTGATAGACATAGAAGCTGGAGGCCTAGCTGCCCCACGTGCAGGAGTAGAAATGTCCAAAGGAATGGTGTCGGACAATTCTTGAGCACTAGCTTCGGTAGGGAATTCTGAGGCCGACTCGGCCGGGGCCTCTCTGGCCTCAGTGGTCGGAGGTATGGTTTCGGTAGTAGCTATAACACCAAGGACTCAGTTTCAGCCGAAACCGAGACACTCGCGGTAGGCCTAGCCGTGGTTTCAGCCGAAACCGTGGGCCGCGAGTGTCGGTCCTTTTCCTTGCGTTTTTTGGCCATATGCGGTCGGGTCTCCGACGGCATTTTATAAGCAAAAGCGGTACCAAAAAATTCCTCTGCAAACTCCAACCGACGTCTAAGAGTCCGTCGGTTGAAGGAGGCACAGGCTAAACAAGCTGATACGTCGTGGTCTGGGCCTAAGCAAGGAAGGCAGTAAGAATGGAAATCTTTATGAGGTATTTGTTTCCCACAAGTTAAACAATTATTTACTTTGTCTGACATCGGCTGAGGCAAGAAAGAGTCCCCAACGGGGTACTTAGCTTTTTTCGAAGTCTTCGGTAGCTGAAATCTCTGGATCTGACCGACCGGCACTTGCGAACAGCTTCTGCTTCGGGCACCGCGCGGCAAGAAAGACTGAGGAAAATGGCGCCGGCTGATGCCTTTATACCCCAGAAGTTGTGATGTCGGGGAAAGTGCGACATCAGCCGAGGCCAGACCCAGACTTTGGAATCCAGCCGACCGAAGGGCTGCCTGAGGCAGGACAACCCATATGTTATGACTGCAGATGCATCCTTGAAGGACATCTGTAGCCTTTGTTGAGGAGTGCATCTTGCAAAACCATGGTCAATACACACAATAGAATGCTTTCCTATTCCTTATCCTACCTTGAAGCAAACTGGACCAAAATAATTCTTACTTTACCCAATTTCCTCTCTAATATCATTATGGGCAATCTATCTGCACTTTCAAACCAAATGTGTCTGTTTAGTAAATCCAGAATGCCATTTTGGTTTTTACAAAGTCCAGACAATCTCAGCCCTCTTTTTTCTTCAGCAAGCCACTGACACTTGCATTCCTCCTCCTAGCCTTATCATGAAGGCAATCCAGCTGCTGCTCTCTGCTCTCCAGGTACTTGTGCATCTCAAATGCTTATCACACATTTCATCTGCCCTCAGCTTTAATAGTGACAATGTATCATGCTACTCCTTCCCCAAATCTACGGGACTGACATTCCTTTATTGATTTTGTGTACATTGTAAGGTAAAACAATTACTGTTATACTCTCCTTCAGACACATACTGCAAAAAAGCCTTCACAGATCACAAGACAGTATGGCACATCGACAAAGGTTCCCTATTATATGATCGAAGACGCATTCTTTCGAAAGCGTCTTGATCGAACTTGAAAGCACAAAATGGCAAAATACCGAAATGGCATATAAGCAAATTCTTTCCCTAGGAAAGAAATTGCTTAGCCACCTTCATTATTTTGCCATTTTCGCCACTGTTGTACAATCTCAGAATTGGTATATTTAAGTAGTGGTGTGTGTGTGTGTGGGGGGGGGGGGCACAGCCCCCCACTTTATGCAATGTTTTAAAGTTTTTTTTTCCTTTTCTTTTTTGGAACAGCAATTTCTTTCCCTTGGAAAAAAATCGCTGTTTTAAGTGTTCGGGATTGTAAGCTTTCACTTACATGGGGTCAATAAATCAGCATTCGCTGATTTAATATAGACTCTCTACAAACATAGCAACTCGACAGCCAACTACAAGTATTACAGCTGTAACTGAAATCAATTTAAAAGATCAACTAAATAAGCAAGAAGTCCTTTAAGAAACAAGTTAACCTGTCCCTTTTGGAAATAGTAAAGACTTCTGAAAAGCAAGAAAGAATGAACTTAGCTGGCAGTAAAAAAGCAGAACCAAAAGTTAACCCTTCTACACAAAAGCTTATTTGTAACCAAAAGAAAAATCTGGGAAGTTTGAAAATTACTTTGCAAAGTAGCAGAGTTCCTTAAATATTGAAAATCAAATGAATATATTATATCATAACTAACTTTTAATTCACTCAGGTTTCTTTGTCTAGCGTAACGACAGCACTGAAAACAATCCCAAGTTATGAACAGCCAGGGATTCAATAGTTTGCTTATTATAGGTTCATAGGTGAGTACTAGGCTAATGGCCCTGGAGCCAACACAAGCCTAGCCCAAGAATATTCCCAGATGTCCTGTTGCCGGATGTTTGTTCCTTGTGCCACTATCAAGCAAGGCTGTTGAAGTGATCCCCGGGGTGAATTTCCTGTTACCCATCCACTCATCAAGATTTTTCTTGAACAGGGCTAGTGAAGTGCTTTGCGTGACATGAATGGGGAGTTTATTCCAGAGTATAGGAAGTCTTTGGGTTAGGAACCTGTCCCTCCAGCAGGTTATGTTTATTGTGGTGATGAGGTTGAGGTCTTTGGAGCATGTGGTGCGGAAGGACTGAGACTTTTTCAGATAAAGCATGTCTAGCAACACTGGGTCAGACATGGCTTTGGAGGTCAAGCAGAGATTGTCTCTAAGTAGGCGATATGAGATGGAGTATAGCTGGAGTTTTTATCTCTGTCTGTATGTGTGGATGGTTTGGATCCAAACGCTGCCTCTAGCTGAGCGCTGTACACGTGACATGTAATAGCTGTATCCTGGATGCTACTAGAAAGTAATCCTATGGTTTTGGGCATGTCTAGCGTTTAAACTGTTAACTAATGCAATTAACTTGCACACTGTCTCCGTTTTTGTCCCAAACGCTGACGCTTTTAATGCATTGTACTTATGGCTTGTAGTGGATGTACCTAGTTGCTCTCACTACACCCTCTATAGGTTAATTCGCTTCTACTTGAAAATGTTCCACCTGTGCCGCTAATACTAATAATACCCTGGCCATGCTCTCTTAGCTTGTAACGTGTCATTGCTTACAAAGTTATAACTGCCCTAACTTTTAATGATTTTTGATATTTATAGAGTGATGACTGCTAGACTGTATTGTTATTACTGCCCTGATTCTTAATACTTTTTGATATTTATAGAGTGAAGAATGCTAGACTGTGTTGTAACTTACTGATTACTGTATTTGCATAAGCATCTGTGACTGCATTATACATATACCTACTCCCTAAAGTACTTACACTGTGACTTACTTCTTTTCTCTCTCTTTATATCCTACCAGCACTGTGTTCCAGCTTGGTTCTACACCAAACACCTGAATAACACCAGCCAGGTCCTTTTGAACATTAGTGCAAACTAGGACACTTACCCTACAACTACAAGTGTTACCTTTCCTTGGGAAAGGCTTTGAATGTACGTATTGATACTGTAACTCATATATCAATGTTAACACTTTAGTAGATTCTCAGGTAGCCTATCCTGCAGCCAGACCCCCCAGTACTCCCTTCTTTCTGTATATTACCCACTTTACCCTTTATACTCTATCCATCTTCTCGCCTAGACCTTCTACCCTAGCAGGTTACCTCTCCCCTGCTATATACTTGCTGACCACTAGGCGGCGTCCTCGTACTTTAACTTTCAGATTCACTAACTTTCTACGCTGTCTTATCTAACCCACCTCTGCATCCTTGCCCCCATTAACTCTGTTCCCAGCCTTTATTGGGTTCACCTATATATTACCTCTTACTGTCCAAAGACATCCTTATAACTGTCATCTCCAGTTTCCTCCTGGATTTCTTCCTTTTAGCCTCCTATTATTGCCCACCTTCCTCTACCTTTAGACCTCCCTACAGAGTCTTCCTCCTCACTGATTGTCCTCAGCCTTCTTCTGCTGTCTTGTTCCTCTAGAAACCCAACAGATCATCAAACCTTTAGAGAGCTCAGAAACAGTACCAAAAAAGCCATCCTATCAGATAAAAAGAATTTTTACTTTGAACTGCAGCAATCCACCAAAAAAGAACCAAAAAAATTCTGGTCTACTATTAACAATCTAATTACCCCAGGCAAATTAGTTACACCCAACCCACAGGACTCAGACCCCGAAGATCCCACTTTAATAGCCAATAACTTCAATACTTTCTTTACTACTTCCATACAAAGTCTAGCTAACCACCTATCTCCTGATACTTCTCAACTGCTCTTAAGTAGCTTCAATGACTCTCTTCCTCCCCTTCAACTACAACCCATACCCACCTCCTATATACAATCTCTTTTACACAAACTTAAACCCACTACCCCCTCAGCAGATAAGCTTCCTGCTGAATTCCTGCAAGTAGCAGCTAAAGCTATTGCCTACCCTGTCTCTATCCTAATAAACAGATCCATAAAAGAATGTACTTTCCCAGCAATCTGGAAAATATCATACATCATACCCTTACACAAAGGAGGTAAATCTACTGACCTTTCTAACTTTCAACCTATCGCACTATTATCTCCTCTAGCTAAAATTATGGAAAAATGTATCCACAAACAACTACTTAACCATCTCCTCCTTAACAACCTACTAGTTGACACTCAACATGGATTCAGGCCTTCACATAGTACTACCACTGCACTACTTTCTTTCACCAACACTATCAACTGTAACCGTAACAACAACAAACTAACCTCTTCTCTTTTCCTAGACCTGTCAAAAGCCTTCGATATGGTAAACCATACACTTCTTCTACACATACTTAAATCCCTTGCCTTGGATTACTCTTCCTTAACCTGGTTTTCATCCTATCTTGAAAATCGACAACAAGCAGTACTCTGGAAAAATTCTCTATCTACTCTACTACCTATCTCTTTAGGAGTACCACAAGGATCTATACTAGGTCCACTTTTATTCTCTATCTTTATTAATGATCTCCAATCATCTATCCAAAACACTACCTGTATACAATATGCAGATGATTCCACCATAATTTGTACAGCTTCCTCTCAAACAGAACTCCAGTCCCTTACACAAGCAACCTTTTCAACCGTTGAACAATGGTTCTCAAAAAGATGTCTTCTCCTCAACCCCAAGAAAACCAAACTATTACTTTTTTCACCTACACACAAATCTACTCAACTAAACTTTACTAT
This sequence comes from Protopterus annectens, assembly GCF_019279795.1. Taxonomy (NCBI): domain Eukaryota; kingdom Metazoa; phylum Chordata; order Ceratodontiformes; family Protopteridae; genus Protopterus; species Protopterus annectens. The sequence continues at coordinate 701,473,595 of NC_056734.1, forward strand.
CACTGCAAGTGATAATTCCCACATTTCCCCCAACTCTACTACAAAACTGCTTGGTGTTACTATTGATAACAATCTTAGCTATGATCATCACATTAATAACACAATAAAAGCAGTTAATAAAAAGATTGGTTCACTGTACAGAATCAAACCCTTCCTTACACCGAGGCACGGACTACCTTAGCACAATCACATCTTATCTCTACCCTTCTGTATGCTTCCTCTATCTACACTAATCTCTCTAAAGGTAACCTTAGGAAACTGACTACATCTTACCACAACATAGCTCGATTTGCCACTGCATCTCAATATAGAACTCACCACTGCCTAAACTTAAAACAACTACATTGGCTGGAACTTCCTAACAAGATTATCTATCAACAACTCTTAATAGCACATAAAATTTTATATCAACCCTCAAAAACACCAGCTCTTAGCAACCTCTTGACTCCCTATAATAACTTGAAACTACGCTCCTCCCAAAAAGCTACAAGTTAATACTACCAGAATTACAAACTCTGCAGGAAACTGCCTTTTCTCCAACTCAGTTGGCAGAATATGGAATAACCTTCCCTTACATATCTCCTCTCTAGCCACTTTTCCTTTATTTAAGAAACAACTTCTTTCACATCTGAACAATTTCTGGCTCTGCTCTTGTACCAATCCTGACTAACCTACTTTCATCTTTCTACTATCTTATGTATATATTCAACACTGCAATCTTTCTCTCTAATCACAAATAACTTTATGATTCTATTGTTACTACTGTTGTAAAAAAAAAAAAAAAAAATTATTTTGTTTTAATTACATAATTGATATTACATAGTTGGTATTATTTGTTTTTTGTTAGATTTGCATTAACTGACCTGAACTAATATCTTTGTATTTTTGCTCATTGCCTGTATCATAGGTGTTTATTTTACATGTATTTCTATAACCATGCTTTAATCTGTGGAGCTTTTCTCCCCGGGCCTCCACTGAAAATGGACATTGATCCAGCTGGACTAGCCCGGTCAACAAATGTAAAATAAAATAAATAAATAAAATAAATATAGGGCATGTGTTTGAGTCCTAGGATCCTCTTTGCGTGGAAGTTTTGTGGCCTCTCCAGTTGTTGTAGGTGTTTAGTGAGGTACATGTCAAATGGGGCATTGTACTCTATAATGGGTCTAATGAGGGATGAGTAGAGGGGGATTATGACTTTTTTCTTCCTGGATGAGAAGCCTTTTGTAATGAGGTGTGCCACACAGAAGGACCTCCTGACTACTGTGGCAACATGGTTGTCGAAGGAAAGGTTGCTGTCTACCTGTGTTCCCAGATCTCTTATCACACTTTGGGAGTTGAGAGGGCTACCATTGATGTGGTAGTTCATGGGTACCATGATTTTCCCAAAGGGGATGACGATGCACTTTTTTGCATTGAGCTCAAGACCATGTTTCTGGCACCAGTCGGTGTCTGTGAGGCTTTTTTATAGGATGTCTACATCAGCTTGACAATCAATAATAACTTCCAGTTCAATCATCCATGAATTTGGTTAACCAGAGTCTCCTGGTGTTGGCCTGAACTTCAGAGAAGTAGATACCAAATAGGAGAGGACCCAGGACAGATCCCTGAGGGACTCCGCTTGTAACTGCCTGTAAGTCGGACTTGGACTCCGCTAATTTCACTGTGTGGGTTCTGTACTTGAGCCAGTTGGCAATCCATCTTAAGACATAGGGGGTTAATGTCTATGTTATGGAGTCTGTCAATGATCCCTGAGTGGAGGGGGGGGGGTCTGTCAATGATCCATGAGTGGGGGATGGTGTCAAAGGCCTTGTCATAAATTCATAACAGAAGCCATAAAGCATAATTTAAGTGGCTATGCAGTACTACTAACCATTTCTAAAGTAATTTGGACAATTGCCAATGATTTCCTGTTATCCATAGAGGGACAAAAACAAAGTTGATTCCTAATGGCCTACCTCATTTCTTTCTTCACTAGCCCAAACGCTGGAAAAAAGAGTGGCAATTCAAATGAAGGTTCAGGAAAGGGCAGAGCGCAAATCCTGCAGAACCCTTCCTCACTAATACAATCAAAGTTTGTGAAAGGGAGTAAAATGACTAGTGTTTGCACACTTATCAAAGACACTTGACTCAGTCTGAAGAACCTACCGTTATATGGTCCAAGTCAAGAAGTAATACACAGGTTCACAAGCTGTCTACCCACTAACAAAACAAAACAAAAAATGTCAGTGCATTTTTTTATCCAGTGCTGCTTCAATAAACATAGGGGTTTTCAGCAAGACTTAGTCCCCCCACAAACATTATTTACCCTAATTCTCTTACTGTTTGTACTAGAGAAATTAAGTTATTCTCTATCATCTGGACCCTTAAGCAACAATCTTCTCATATCACAACAAAGTTATGTGATGACCTGACTTAGATATGATTCAGAGTATCTTAAATAAGACTGAACCCATATTGTTTTGGAGACACACACACACACGTATCACAGGAAAAGGGATTTGGTAAGTCACAATGGCAGAACAAAAGAGCATTAAAACTGTGCATTTTACAAATACCTAGGGGTCTGACTTGAACCTGCAATAATGCTCTCGTAACAGATTTATGAAACAGCAAGTCACATGATTTACTCTCCCTCAGAGAGTGGTCAACAGCTTAACAAAGGAGGCAGAAGAGTCACTGGCAAACAGAATCCTAATCCCAACACTAAAATATATTAAGTGACTCATCTATGGGATTTCCACAAAACACAACACATTCCACAAGATTCCATGACAGATGGAACCAGAAGATAACAACACTATTTCACACTAGAGCATGCAAACTGTCTCAGGCTCCCTAATGTCCTAATCATGAAACTTCTAACTGGAACGCTTATTTGTAAACTGCTAAACATGCAGTGGATCAATGTGCATCTCTGAACAATACTTAAAACTGGCTAACAATGCCATACTAGAAACTTACAGATCAGCATATCATTCAAATAACTTAGCATTCCCCATTAACAATCTTCTCCTTTCTTTGTCTTAAAAGATGGAACTCTGTTCCAGAATCAATCTGATCTTTGCTCAACATACTTTCTTTCTGTAAATGTAATAATGTTGTAAATATTTCATTATGTTTATGACTGACCGCTTGAGTCCAACCAGAGTAGTCTGAGGTCAGGATGGTATCTGAAATGTGTTGACAAGTGTGAAGATAATACAGTGTAATACAACATAGAGCTACTCCTAATGCTAGTTTGTAAAAGTGCACTGCATAAGTAATATATATTGGCATTATTATTATTACGTATTTCCATCTCATGTTGAAGCCAGGTCATGACCTTGTAGACCAGTTCACTGATATAACAAAACAAAAATAATAAACTACATTTGAGTGCATAATTTTCTAGTTTATGTTTTGCAGAAGGAAACATTATACAAGCAGAACAGTGTTCTTACATTTGGGTGTGCCAGACTGTCATCATCTAGGTACTTGACAGACACTGGAAATTCGCTGATCTCTTGCTTGATATCAGTAGCCAATGCACCTGTACTTCCACTGCTTAGCAAGGTACGGTCACGTTTTCCTTCTGGGGTGTCTGCTGACTGCAGTAACACAATAAGACATAACAAATAAAATTCACCATCTATTTTTCACAGAGTATGCACAACTGTCAAACAAAACTATACAAACTATGTGTATCATTGGAGTGTAATTAGATCATTCAAATTTCCTACCCAGAGCACATAGATCACTTAAGTATGAAAGTTCTGACAGCTTTTTTCATTTTTTTTTTACATGAATTTTCTGAGATATGCAAACTTGCCTGCTACGAAACATGCCCATAACAATAAAGCAAAGTTCAATGAGTTAATGTGCAGTACACACAAACAAATATGACGATACTGCAATGTACCAGATGTACAGAAGGTAGCAGCATGTCCTATCAAAATGTGAACAGTTTTCTCACTATTTTCTGACGTGCCTTGTTAACACTGAAAAGCTTTGTTACATTTTATAAAGCTTTAGCTAGTTAGTTCAAGAACATGTACTTACTCAGAATATATATATATATATATATATATATATATATATATATATATAAATATAAATATATATATATATATATATATGTGTGTGTGTGTGTGTGTGTGGTGTGAAAATAATTGTATGACTGAAGTTAAGGAAAACAGTATAGTGAGATAACATATCTGCAAGAAAGGATCTTTATCAGTAAAACAGGCAGAGATACTAAGCGGTTAGATAAGCCTTCCAACCCTCCTTAAGAAAGCAAACTAGCTGATTCTATTTTCCTTTCTCAGATAGTAATTGTGCTCTTGCTGGCATGGAAAGTCCACCTCACTTGGTGGCAAAGTCCTGAAGTCAGTGGCATTTTTCTAGTACATTTAAAACAGGTTTGTTACATGCACTTGCAGTTCTTCTAGTGAAAATCCACATAAAAGCAGTGAGTAATAATAAACAGAAAGTACAAGCAAGACGTACAGAGGAAGGGAACAGTGTATTGCTCTTCTCCTTCTTTCTGAATACACTTAATACACTTTTCAAGCTCGTCAAACAATTACTCACTGACAGAAACACTACAGACAGGTCAGTTCACTGATGCTGGCATGGCTATAGGCTGATTTTGTTTCTTAAAAAAAGACCTTTTGTATAATAGATAAAAATAAAGAATGTGGATTACCACAACCTCAATTACACACTGATATGTAATTAATAATACATTAGTCATACTGCTATTAACAATAATGTGTTTGTGTGTTACTCAGATGCAGTCGGTTTAATACTCAGTACTTATTACAATCCTTCTTTATGTATTTTATGTGTGTATAACTTTCAGATCATGCCATAAATTAGACGAAATAGTCAGTTACATCTGTCCTCCATCTAAACTTAGGAGAGACCAATCCCTCCATTTGTCTACAGACTTTGGTTTTGGATGGCCTACAGCAGTGGCAAACTCTATATCCCTGACTGCATTTGTCAGACTACCAACCTCTTTCATTTGTGGGGGGTGGTTGTGTTTTCCAATGCTTGCTGCAAGCTTTCTTTGCCACCAAAAATAACAGGTTTAACAATCTAGCCTTTGGCAATCCTAAACCACTTTGCTCTAGGGAGAAGATCAATGTATCACACTTAACTCTTGCCCTCTTCCCCTCACAAATACAGTCCTTCAACTCTTTATTAATTATTGTCCTCAACTTTTCCTCTGGGTAATAAAATATGTCTGACCTGTATATAGGTTCATAGGTAGGTACTAGGCTATTGGCCCAAGGGCCTATATAAGCCTAGCCAAAAGGTACCCTGGCTTTCGCCACTCAAGAAAATTATTTTCCTGTGCCACTGTCAAGCAGAGTCACAGAAGTGATCCCCGGGGTGAATTTCCTATTTTCCATCCAATCATCAAGATTTTTCTTGAAGAGTACTAATGAGGAGCTTTGTTTGATATAGATAGGTAGTTTATTCCAGAGTATGGGAAGTCTCTGGGACAGGAATCTATCTCTCCGGCATGTTCTGTTTATTGTGGTGACAAGGGTTAGGTCCCTAGAGCGAGTAGCTCAGAGGGATTGGGACTTCTTTAAGTTGAGCATGTGCAACAGCTCTGGGTTTGACGTATGTTAGGCAGAGATCACCTCTGAGTAGGCGATATGAGACGGAGTAAAGCTGGAGTTTTTTGAGACGGTCTGCATAGGGCATCTGTTTGAGGCCGGTAATCCTCTTTGTGAGGTATTTCTGTGGCCTTGCAACAATTATGTTGTTTTTGTTATTTTTTGGACTGTATAGTTTAGTTCGGATTAAAAAGAATTCGGTTACAGCAGCTAAAGCATGTGGGTAGAGACTAAACAAAATACAACGGTATGCAACAATTATTTTTGTTCTTCCATTATGCTTATTATTCTGCTGTTCCAAATGGCAAAATTACCAACACATACAAGCTAACTTCACGAAAAGGAAAACATGCACAGCATACAACCATATGCCCCATGCTCTGTTCTGTGTAAAACTACCACCACCCACAGATAAAAAACATGGAAAATGTAGGCTTTGATGAAGACTTTACACTGCAAAATCCTACAGTCTAGTATCATGATCGCTCTGAGCAGCTGCTGGTAGATGCCCATCGAGAGACACATGCACACCGCCTATGTCACCAAAGACCTTAACTGCAACCTAACACAAACACGTGTTGTGAATTACAGAATAGTTTCAACTCTTGCCATTTAAAACATGGCAATACCAGTTCCACTGACTAAGAAGCGCACAGGCCAAACTCGTGGCTAAACACACAGGCCTTCAAAGACAGAGAATAGTGACATACAAATAGCTCAGCAAACCAATACAGTTTAAAAGACAAAAAAAAAAAAAAAAACAATTCCAGGACGAAAAGGACTAAAACATCTTCATAGCTTGCATCTTACAATCCATATCCATAATCAAGAGCTTCCATTTTCTCAGTTATTTTGTACTTTCTGTTTAGTCTCCACCCACATGCATTAGCTGCTGAAACCGAATCCTTTTTAATCCGAACTAAACTATACAGTCCAAAAAATAACAAAGAAAAATGTTTGAAAACTTTTCTGTCAGTAGGCTTTCAACTTTCTTTCTTAAATATTCCAACACCATAGTCGTACAACCTCACAAAGAAAAGACAGACTACCTAAATCAAAAACTCTGCTCCTTTCCCCATCTTCAGAACTGCTGTCCTGAAAACACTCAGCTAGAACTGCAAAAAGAAGCTATGTACTTACCATAACGTTCCATCTGAGTAGGTAACTTCATCTGTCAGCAACCTGTGGGTATCGGATCCGAGCCGGCAGCTTTATTCAGCTAAGATCCGAGCTGCAAGCTCCTCCCTCTTACCCATAACCCCCTGCCATCCTTCTCTTTCCTCAGATCGAGTTTGCTTAGCCTTATAAACTAATACAATCAGGATCAACTAAACATCCTAACCTGATGTCATCTGGTATAGACAAACACAAAGTCCTAAAAGGGACGAACTACAGGTTAGGGGGACGGAGGGGGGGGTTGGTTGCTGACAAATTAAGTAACCTACTCAGATGGAACATTATGGTAAGTACATAACTTCTTTATCTGAAGTAGTTAACTTCATTTGTTCATCAACCTGTGGGACAGAGTCCCCAGCTACCTAAACTTGGGAGGTCCTCATGGAAGAATAATCCGGAGCACTGCAGAGCCAAAGGACGCCCTTCCTCTGGAAACTAAATCCAGCTTGTAATGTGTAATAAAGGTATGGGATGAAGCCCAAGTGGCTGCAGAACAAATATCATCCCAGGACACCCTTGACCAAAAGGCAGCAGAAGTTGAAATCGATCGAGTGGAATGGGCGTGAACTCCAACAGGTTCTGGTCGGCCAGAACTCTTATATGCAAGAAGTATACATTGTGAAATCTATCTGGACAATGTAGCTTTTGACACAGGTTTGCCCAAAAAGGGTTTAGCAAAGGATACAAGGAGTTGCTCAGATTTTCTATGACCAGCCGTCCTGTGCAGATAGAACCTCAATTGTCTGTGGATATCTAAAGAGTGTAATTTGTATTCACCTTTATTTTGATAATTTGGGAAAAACACTGGTAAATTGATAGATTGATTAATGTTGGACTCAGAGGCGACTTTAGGTAAGAAGGAGGGATTGGTCCTGAGGGAAACTCTATCTTTATGGAGGTTTGGCGCAAAGGGCTTGAAGCTCTGAAACCCTTCTAGCCGAAGTGATGGCAATGAGAAAAGCCGTCTTCCAAGATAAGTATGTAAGGTCTACCAAAGCTGCAAGTTCAAAGGGGGGAGGCCAGTAAGAGCCTGAAGAACAAGGGTTAAATCCCATGGAGGAACTGCATCCTTCACGGGAGGCCTTAATAGGAAAGTACCTTTTACGAAAGTCTTGCAGATCTTGGAAGATGCTAATGAACCGAGATCACTTCCACATAAAAGTGGGAAATTGCTGCTAGTTGGACTTTGACGGTGGAGGAGCTGGCACCCTGATCAAATAAGTATGACAAAATCTCTAATACAGCTGGTATCGGGGCTGTAAAGGGATCCATATGTCTATGTTCCGCCCAGATCGAAAAACGTTTCCATTTGCTCTTATAGACCTTTCTGGTAGAAGGTTTATGAGCGGCTACAAGAATAGCTTTAACGGAAGAGGAGATACCGGGAGTCCTTGCTATGATTGGAACTGGATCAACCAAGCTGTGAGCGTGAGATTGTCCAGGTTTGGAGTTGTCAACTCCAGGGGGTGAGAGATCAGCTCCGGAGTGGGATCCAGAATCCATGGAGGATTGACCAGATGAGACCATAGGCAAGGGAACCATGTTTGATGAGGCCAGAATGGGGCTATGAGGATCACTCTGATCTTCAACAGACGAGCTTTCTGCAAGAATCTTAACATGAGGGGAAGAGGTGGATAAGCATAAAGTAGACTGGATGGCCAAGCATGGACTAGAGCGTCTCTGGGGGATTCCCCTAGTGGAGGAAGTAGAGCGAAATACTCGCTGCACTTTGCGTTCGAAGGCGACGCAAAAAGATCGCAAGGTTGACCCCACTTGAGGAAGATCTGCTTCACTACTCTCGGGTTCAGAGACCACTCGTAAGGTGAGAGGATGGTTCGACTCAACTTGTGTGCCAAAATGTTGGACCGACCCGGAATGTGCGTTGCTATGAGAAAGTGGTTGGTGGTGATCGCCCATTCCCAAACTCTCATGGCCTCTCGACACAGAGGATAGGATCTGGTTCCCCCGTTTGTTGATATACCAGACTACTGATGTGTTGTCTGACTGAATCGCAATTGTCCCTACGGGAAGAAGGGCCTGGAGTGCTTGCAATGCTAAAAGCACCGCCCTCATCTCTAGGACACTGATGTGCAACAAGGTCTCTGGGTGTGTCCACGTGCCTTGGACGGTTCTGCCCATGCAATGCCCCACCCACCGAGGCGAGAATCGTCCGTGGCCAGTGTGGCTTGGGGTGGGGTCATCGAAAAGGGGCACCCTTCCCGGAGATCTGAGGATTGGATCCACCAGAGTAGGGACCTCTTGCAAGCATTGCGGAGGGGGATAGGCGTACTTAGCGGATGTTGCAGGATGGACCATTGGACCTGCAATGTCCAGCGCAGGACCCTCATGTTCAGACGAGCCAATGGTGAAAGACTGATGGCAGCCGCCATGGAACCTAGTGCCCTCAGGACCAATTCCGCTGGGGGGCCGGAGATTGTAAGAGAGCCATCACATGGAATGTCAAAGTTCGAAGTCTGTCCGGAGTTAGGAAGGCCCTCAACAGGTTTGTATCTAGCCTGGCCCTCAACAGGTTTGTATCTAGCCTGGCCCCTAATGAAATCTAAGGTCTGAGTTGGCTGAAGGGAGGATTTCTTGAGATTGACAGAAATTCCCAGATGAGAGACCAAGTGAAGGAAGTAATTCCTGGCTAAACAGAGTAGATGCCTGGTGGGGGCAGTGAGGAGCCAGTCGTCTAGGTACGGAAAGACCTGTATTCCCTGAAGCCTCAGGTGGGCCGCTACAACTGCCATCAGTTTGGTGAACACCCTGGGGGCTGTGGTGAGACCAAAGGGAAGGACCCTGAACTGATAGCGACTGGCTCCCAGCCGGAAGCAGAGAAACCTCCTGGATCGTCTGTCCATCAAAATGTGGTAGTACGCATCCTTGAGGTCTATAGAGCGCATCCAGTCGTTCTCCTATAGGAGTGGGAGAATGGACTGAATGGTGACCATCCGGAATTTTTCTTTGGCGACCGCTAGGTTCAGAAGGGACAGGCCGAGGATTGGTCTGAAGTCCCCCGTCTTTTTTGGCACCAAAAAGAACCTGGAGTAGAAGCCTGATCTGGACTCATCTTGGGGGACGGGCTGGATTGCTCTTTTTGCTAGCAGCTGCTTTATTTCTGCGGCTGCTGCCTCCCTCTGATTGGGTGGAACATTGGGGAGGCTCCGGGGTCTGAGAGGACTATTCAGAAAAGGGATAGTGTAACTTCTGGATATGATTCGAAGCACCCAGCGATCCATTGTAATTGACTTCCAAACTGCTAGGTGCCACGAGAAGCGCCCCCCGACTGCCTCCAGAGTGGAGCAGCCGGGTAACCCCTCAGGGTTGCTGCGCGGGCCAATCCGAAAAGGTTCTCTCGACCCGAAATTCTTCGGTCCCCCTCTGCCTCTGGGGTGGCATCCACCCTGTCCTCCTCTGCCTCTGAAGGACAAGGGGTCCAGAGCGAAGCGGGACTGTTGAGATTTATGGAACCACATTTTCTTTTGTCCCCTTTGGTTCCTGGAGAAGGACCTCTGGGGAGCCGAGAAGCAGATCCCGATGGCAGACAACATCTTCCCTTCTTTCTCACTCTGGACCAGCGTGGCACGGACGGTCTTGCCAAACAGCGAAGAACCGTCAAAAGGGGCATTTGCGAAGGACGCCTTGAAGGGTTCCGCAAAGTCACAGAGGCAGAGCCAAGCATGCCACCGTAAGACAATGCCCACTTTGCTAGTTCTAGTGGCTCCTTCCGTGGCATGGGAAAGGAGATGCATAGATGTGTTCAAAATGGACTTAAGAGTGGCCATTCGGGATGGGAATACTTTCTTCTTCTCGGCTGACATGGACTCTGGGGGCGACCCTGTGTATTCTTTGATGAGATCCCGCTGGAGTTGTATCACATATGCCATGTAGTTCAGCGACCTTACAGAGAAGGTGGCTGAAACAAACATATGCTTCCCTATGCGGTCCATCGTCCGAGACTCCTTGTTGGGAGGATGGACCGAGGAACTCTCCTTAGCCAGTTCCTTCTTGGTGGCAGCCGCCACCAACATGGCATCTACTGGAGCACCCTTGCTCCAAACCGTCCTATCTGTGGGTGGACTAAGAATTTTGTCAGGTCTCTTTGGTATGGGCTCCACAGTGTCCGGTTCCTTCCATGCCCTGGTAGTGATCAGATCTACCAGGGGATCGGCAGGAGGGGACACCCAAGAGGTAGATGGGCCTGCGTCAAATGCTTCCAGAAACACAGACTCGTCAGAGGAAGGCTTTTGGGCTGACCATTCCACTCTAATACAAAGCATTTCCATAATGTCTCCAAAGGAAACGTCCTCGGGAGGTGACCTTGGGGAACCTTCCCCTTCCTCTAAGTCTGTGTCCTCTGTCAGGGACTCAGGTGAGTCCAAGTGCCTCTTCTTGCACTTACGTTTGTGAGGAACCTCCTCGGGGGGGGGCTGTCCAAGGATGCCTCACCAACCACATCCTGTTCCTCTAAGGGAACCATCTGGGACATAGGCGCAAGCTGTCCCTGGGGCCAGGTGATGGAAGGTAGGCTCATCTGAGAGGGGGTGATGGTTGGAACCGCAGCAGGAACCTGGGGCCTCGAGCCCCTCTATAAGACCCTCTCCACGACATCGAATGCCGAAGGAGAACTGCTCTCTCTAAGCTCCGAGAGCAGCCCCTTCGGATCCAAGGTGCAGACCGGAGCCGGCACCAATGCAGTCGGATCTGAAGGGCCAGTGTGCTCCGATTGAGATGGAGCCGAAGACACACAAACACCTCCGGATCCGAAGCTCAGCTCATGGCTCCGAGAGCTTGGATCCGAAAAGGGACCCAACAAGCTCGAGGGTGCGGTCGGAGCCGAAGAAAGGTGTAGTATCAGTGCCAAGCCTCCCCCGGCTCCGATGCTGCCTGTATCCGATGGCTCCGAACCCCGGAAGTGGGTCGGAGAAGGAGCAATCGGGGCGAAAAAGGGGGTCAAGCTCCCCCCGGGGGGGGGGGGGAGGCAGGATCACTCCCATCTGCAGTTAGGTCTGGAGAAACCTACTCATCATCCAGTCCATATCTGCATCTGACAAGCTTCTGGTTGATCTTGACGAGGCCACCGAGGCAGGCCTGGAGTGACGCCTCGAAGGCGACCGGGTCTCCTCCTCCTCCGGCCCCGGGGAATGGAGCCAGGAAGGAGAAGGCCCGGAGGCCCTAGGAGAGACTAGCTGCTTCGCTGGTGGAGCCGAAGAGGAAGCTTCGGCTCACCGCTTGTGGTGTCTGTCCTTTTTTCTCTCTCTCCTAGATTCACTCTCCTCCTGAGCCTTGGTGGGAGGGCGAGTCCCGGCCAGGGGAGCAGGGATGGAAGGCGGCACCGCTGCGGTAGCAGCCGGTGCCACCGAGGGAGAAGAGGATGAAGCAAAGTCCGGGGGCAGGAGTCCCGCCAGAATCAACTTCGACCTCCTACCCCTCAAAGCCCTGGGGTTGAAGGCTGCACAAATTGTGCAGCCCGAAGAAAGATGATCAACCCAAAGGCAGATAACACACCGAATGTGGCCATCCGCCGGGGGTAGCTTATGGCCACACTCAGTGCATTTAGAAAAGAAAGTTTTAAAGCCATAGTTGTAAAAAAAGGGCTAACACACCCACACACACACAACACAGGGAGAGAGACTAACTAAAAAAAAAAAAAAACAAGGTTTTTTACAAAAAAAAAGCTAAATCAACAGCTCAACTACCACACTCACAACACTCACATTTAACTAAGAACTAGGTAAAAAAAAGAGGAAATTTTCTTCAAAAACTCACGAAAACCCTATGCCTGGAACTCGTTCTAGGTGCTTGAATAAGCCGTGGCAAATGAGATCTGAGGAAAGAGAAGGATGGCCTGGGGGTTATGGGTAAGAGGGAGGAGCTTGGAGCTCGGATCTTAGCTGAATAAAGCTGCCGGCTCGGATCTGATTCAGATCCGATACCCACAGGTTGATGAACAAATGAAGTTAACTACTTCAGATCCACTGTTCAAACAACAACAGAACAGCCAAAAACTTTCAAAAGTAATCACAAAGTAGAAAATAAAATAAATGAGAGTTTGACAAAAAAATATATACATTTGCTGAAATGGTCATTCAATTTATTTAACACAAAAAAGTTCTGTTTATAAAATTGTCACGATTGGAATGACAAGCTCTTGTTAAAATTCTGTATGTTTACATTTTTGCATCATGCGATTTTCTTCCTATACCCTCCCTGAAAATGGGCAAGCAAGATGTTATCTGGTAAGCAAAGTAAATAATAGAATGCCTGGAAATCACTTTGATTTCCTCCAAGCCTAGCAGCAGCTTGTTTGCTTTTATTTATTTAGGGAAGTTTTATATTACTATTTGTTATTCTGACTGGGCTTAATTCCAGATTATATAAATATAAAATATCATGCATCACTGATCCTGTTATTCATGCACCTACTGGTATGGTAAGTGCTCTTTTACACGCCCATACTGTTTTGGGCATAAACTTAACATAAAGGTAAAGCACTCTCTTGATACCTGCAGTGTTTTTGATAAAAACTGGCAGGTAGAAGCACTACTATTGTATACGTACTGTCTTTACAAAATATAATAAACCTTCACTGACTGAGAGCTGTAAAATCAGCAGAACATCCAACCATAATTTGTGGGATATTTCTTTCCTTGCTCTTCCATTTAATTTGCTTTACAGTAAAACAGAAACATGTAGCAGAAGAACTTTCTGTATACTATTTTGTTTCACGCTCCTGTCTTCTGATGGTAAAGTGTTCAGACAAATAATGTCTGACTAGTCAGGTTGCAGAAAGCTGCAATTTGTCTGAGGCAAATCAGCACGGGGGTTGGTATCAAAAGAGGGGGGATGGCAAGGCATGGTCAGGAGGGTTAAGGAGGGGTGAGCTGGCTCAGAGAGGTAGTGAAAAATCCAGGAAAAGAGCACAGCAGTACAGTCTTTTTAATTCCTACCTCAACAGTTTACCCCACCAGCCCCAGCCCCAGCCCCATGCAAAGCTAGGGGGACATTGGCAGCTATATTATGGTCAGTTGGGGATAGATAAGGTACCTGGTAAACTGCATGCCTGATTGCACTAGGGGTAAAGAAGAAATTCCCTGTTTTTTTCCCACTGGGTTTTTTCAGATTTTCACCTTCTCCTTTGGGTTAGTTAGACAGATTAGTCTAGGCTGTCACAGTCATTAAGCAGAATGCAGGAAATGTAACGAAAGCCAAGCTATGTGGGAGTGGGTCTCAGGACTTTTTAGCTGGGCCTTCCACAGATCAGACAGCCTCAAGGGGATGTTGCCATGGGACTACCCAGCCTGACAATGGCTCTTTGGCAGACTGTAAAGTGGCCCAGAGGAATTAAGTGAAATTGTTACACTGTGGGTATGATGAACTGCAAGGTCTAGATAATCTGTCTTTTGATCTGTAGTGTTTAGGTGCAAAGCTATGAGGTTAAGAAATTACCTTCTTTAAATTCTTGCCTTACACACATCTCCAAAATAATTGGATTTAATCAGCCAAGGGAAATTGTCAATAAAAACATAGTTGTGACCATTTAATCCATTTGATGTCTCTGTGTTTCAGTAATGTAATAATAGTGATGCTCAGGTTAAATCCAATGTGCTGATCTGTTCATGCAGTGTGTTATTCATAGTACAATATGTTACTGCTGAAAACAGCAGCTACAGGTAATGAACTCTGGTCAATGGCTAGTTTTAAATGTCATATTAGTGAGGGTCAAAGATAGCTGTACCAATCTTGGACAAATGTGGGATGGAAGAACATTTAAACAACTGGATAGCTTGCCATATCAGCAGTGTTATTCATAACATTGGCTTAGTCAGGCTCAATGTAACTGGTAATGTGCTGTATGTGGTTTAGAGGTGAGCAGTGGATACTGAATGCTGCATTAAGAGGACATAGAAAGGCAACAGCAGATTTGAAGAGCAGTCAGTTTATTATATATGTTCTTGCCTACATGGTCAGACCTGCCAACAAGACCTCATAGTCAAATTAATTTGTTACACTCATCAGGCATAGGTTCAAGTCTCTAAGCCTCTACTTAATTGCACTAAAAAAGTCAGTTACTTTTCCTTTGTGCCTTTCTTGAAGTGGCTGAGAGTGTGCTGCATTACACTGTTGCAAAAGTTAAACGAACACAGAAACATAGTATGTTGCCCAACCTACAATCAAAATGTATTTAATTTACTAAAAGTACAGAAACTCTCTTTGTATACAGTATGCAATCTTGGCTAAAATTAATGTGCTTAACTAACAACTTCCTTTTGTCAAGAATTTCTTAGTATTACTGACTTGAACATTCAACAGCCTGACCCAGGTAATAAAATGCAAGTACTGAAAATTAGCATTATCAAAGAGCAGAGAAATGCTACTTTTATTATATAATGGGTATGTTCCAAAGAGTATCCAAACATTTATTACAGAAACAACTCTGATTGTGATAATGTGTCTTAGAAAGCAAAGTATGTTTTACTGATTTTTTTTCCTTTTTACTCAGTTATGATTACATTTATCTTGTGAAATCCATGAAATAAATATAGGCTTTTGTGTTCCTTCTGGTGTATTCTGAAATGTAATTTGCCCATCTTTGTCAATGTTTGATTATTAATTTCAGACTCTCCCATTTACTGGGACTTGCTAGTATTATATTATTTGTGTTTCTTGGTTCCCTCATTAACCACAACTCAATTGCAGTTGCATGTGTTGGCCTGTTATACAGAGAGCTGTAAACTGCCATGAAGTAAAAGATTTCACAAATGTTTAAAAGGACAGTAATTTATCTGCAAGGTAGTTGATTTGATACATTTTTCTAACCCTACTCGTGCCTTTTGCTGAGAATTTTACAACATATTTATTTTTCTAAAACAATAATCAAATAAGAACCTCAAATACAAAATGGTGCCTGTCACAACACATACATGATACCTTAAAGTATTTCTGCAAGATTATTATTGTACTATATAATTCAGTGTTCTTGTTTATTTACATATGTTCACACCTGGTTGAGAACATATCATCAGTGCATGCTCTTAATTTGCACATGTAAGGAATATTCATCTTGTTGCACTGCTTGTTTACTTTTTTCTTTTTCTCTTGTGCCCCCAGTTGCTCCTCATTCAGCATGTTTATAGCAAGGAGAAAGTAGAGCTGTTTCACAAACAGTCTGGCTTACTTTCTCCAGATTGGGATTTAAGGGAATCTGAAGCTGTGTCCCCAGGTTCAAGAACAGTCAACCCTCCCTCCTCCCCTATGACACCCATTGTCATGCTGAGCAGTGCAGGGATGTTTTTTTTTATAGCCCTAATTCCCTTCCCTGGTAGCAAGCATGACATTATCCATCAGACTAAGCGGGCCATGAGGAGTGACACAAACACATGCACCACCCCAAGCTCATGGAAAAGGTATGTGCCTTCATTGTTTCTCTAAATGCCACAGCCTTGGGCTACCTTCTGAATTCCAGCCTCCACCAGAACTCAGTGATGGACTGCCCTTCACTCTCACTCCCTCCAGAATAGGCAATCCCATCCTCCCTACCTCAACATTACGTGCCCAAGCTGCTAATCAAACTTGGGTCATTTAGACTGTAGTCAAGCTTTATCCCTCTACACCACTGCCAAGGCATTGCTGACTGAGTATTTAATACAGGAGAGCTCTGCTGTCAGCACAGTTTGCTGTTAAAGTAATGCTTGTATCATATATACAGAGGATTATTTGATTACCCAATTTATTATGCATTTGAGACATGGATGCCATGAAATTCACCTTGACAGCATTGAGTAATGGGTGCCCTTTGGATATTTATGTATCACACTATATGTTGTTGTTGGCAACTGTTTGAAAGGCTGTATGTTGAACACATGACTGGGAGAATATCACAAGAGAGAGATAATGCAATCACTGATTTTACATTTATGTACTCTCTCCTCTAAGAAAAAATAGTTATCTAAATCTCTGTTGTTAGGAGTATTCATTAGTGTAGTGTAAAATACTGAGAAGCTGTCACTATAATATCTGTTTTGCATAGATTATTTGGATAATGCTGAACTATGACCAATGTTATTTAAGTCACATAATAAATTTTAAGTGTGTGGCAGAAGAAGATTAAAAGGACTTAAATGTGGCATCAGTGTGACTGGATATAGTCCCTATGCCACACAACAGTGGACCTGTTATAATATTTTGGCATGATAGGAATATATTATTTAATTTCAGTACTCAAACTCTGCAAGCCTTGATTTCTGATGAAAACTATTTTAATCTGAATATCTGGATATTTGATAATCCTGTACTAATAT
Source organism: Protopterus annectens (assembly GCF_019279795.1). Taxonomy (NCBI): domain Eukaryota; kingdom Metazoa; phylum Chordata; order Ceratodontiformes; family Protopteridae; genus Protopterus; species Protopterus annectens. The sequence goes on from NC_056734.1 coordinate 701,490,684, forward strand.
TATGCAATTATTACAGCAGCATTGGTTATACAGGTATTATTGAGAAAAGGCAATGTGATTTAATTCTTGGAAAACAAGTATAGTTTATCAGTGTACAATGGTGAAAATAATATGATTTGAATATGATGACAATGTGGTAATCATTAATATTATAAGAAGGCTAGTGGCATGGAAATGGATACATTTTGTGACGCAAATATTAAAAAGAGGGGAGATAAGTTGGAAGTCATTTTAGAAAGTAGTTCATCTGGCTAAAGATAAGTGAAAGCAGCTACTAGGAAATTCTAACTAAAGTGAAGACATACGGGATCTGGTGAACCTGATAACGGAATACAAGAGTACATTGTTTGTGTGATGATGCTGTAAGGAACATGCCTGAGTGAAGAGGTGAACAGAGAAAAAGACAGATGCCGGTTGTGGGGCATTTACTTTAACTGCCTCAATTAGAAAGATAACATACAAATCAAATTTAGTTTAATGCTGACTGCATTTTAACATATATAGAGACAAAACATAAAACCTTATTGTCCTGTGGGTTTTCTACTGATGGGTAAAGTAGGTGAAATGTTTGATGAAAGCAGTTCCTGGCACACTGGTAAGATGCAACACTGAAAGACAAACGGAATAGTAGTGACACACTACTGATACATCCTGCATGCTCCCATGATGACAGCCATTTGCAGCATATAATGGGGCAAGAAATTGACTAGACATGCTTAGAAGGAATATGGCAGTTAGAGTAGACGATTAAGACTATGAGATGTTAGTGAGCTGTTTCAAGTAGGATTTCAAATGGACTCTATTTGACTATTGTGCAACCCTGAGGAAGTCAAGTACCTAAGCGGTTCTCTCAGAAAATTGTGCAGGGTTCCTCAATGGTCTTTGGGACCAAATGCCTAAAAAACACCTATGAACTTATAAGGGATTTTGGAAGAATTAACAATGTTCAAGGAAAAGAAGTGAAGTGTTTGCTGCATTTTACTGCCTGAAATAAAAGGTCAGACTGATTATCTGTACACTAACAGAGGATTTGAAGATGATGGATAAAAGCACCTGCTGTAAGCAAGGAATTCGGTATATGAGTTTGTTGCTAAGAAAACAGCAACATTAAAATATTCAAGATAGGAGGAACAACTGGGTTGACTTCATGTATACTGACAGAGGGCTTTGAGGATGCTGGACAGAAGTGCCTGTTGTAGTGTCGTAAGCAAGCATTACAATATAATGAGCTTGCCGATAAGAAAAGAGTAGAATTAAAATATTCAAGATAATCAGCATAAGTATTATTTTTAGCATTAATATGTATTTTTTTTAGTAAGATGCTTGCAGATGTTTTTCTTGTAATGGAACAGATAATGCAACACGGCATAAAGAAAATGTATACATTTATCTGCCTAGACTGAATTTTGAAAGAAAATGCCCTTGCTATGGATATATATGCAAGCATCCATCCATCCACACCCCCTTTTCCCCCACTATTTTTTGCACATGGGGTCAGGGTGTCACTTCAAAAGCAACAATCATCTGGAGCCAATGCTCATGCTGCTGGGTGGTTTGTCATGCAAGCATAAAATTGGGTATTTTAGTAGCACCCAAACAAGAAGAATACGGTGTTGAGATGAAGGGATGTAATAACAGTTGAAATGAGCTGTTTCACTGAAGAACTGAAAGAAGTCTTACTAAATGTAAATTGTACTGACTGTATAAATGCTTCTGTATAGTGGTATTTCAATGTCACTAAAAACATAAAAAAAAAGAAGTTAGCAGTGATGACTAACTTGTCTTTGCAGAATACGGGGTTCTTCTTTCTGCAAAAGACAAACTCAAAACCTAGCTAAAAGAGATGACTGTCAACAGAAACAGACTTATGTACTGGAATCTAAAATATTACAATTGCAAAAGTGAAGAGACTCTGGAGGATGCAGAACAGATACAAAAAATTATTTTAAAACCTATTTGTACACATGACAAAAAAACTAGGAGCCTTGTTGTGACTGAAAACTGTAGTGAAAATGCAAATGGCCTAATTCTAATCACTGGAAGAGAGAAACCTACAGCAAACCAACCCAGTGGATGATCTCAAATGATAGCCAGAGCAACTAAAATCAGATTAATTCTGCCAGCTTCCCAACACCTGAAAAACATTATGCATACTAAACTTTCCCCAGGGAAGGTCAGGATGGCAATGTGGACAAAGAAAGCAAAAGGAGGAGAAAGAATTGTGAGCTGGTTTGTTCGACTTCAAATTACATTAATTTATCTGATATTTTAAACAAAGATTGTTTACTTCTGAATTAAAAACATATAAGACCTTGATGGTTTTAACTTTAAAGAAATTAATTTACAGCTCAAGTCTACAATGTTATAGATTTGGAGACTTTGCAAGTTCAAGCCTTGCCCTAGAGTTCATGTACATTTGCAAATGTAATTTCAAAGCATGCTATTTTATATACATCATTTTAGTTTGTACTTTTTTTAACTTTTGGTTCAGCTGCTGTCTGCAAATTCATATTCCAATATGTAGTGGAGTTATTGACTCTCTCTTGCAGATTTAATTTCAGATTTATAGTATACAACAGCTGCAAATATATTTAAGGCATATTATACAACGACCCCCCATTAAATATTCAAAAATGTGCACGCTGATTGGTCAGCATGCATGTTGTAAATCAGAGTTATAGTAATGGAAAAAGGTCCGGTCGCCCGGACTTTTTCCATACTATAACTCTTTTTTACAGCAACGGAGAATGCAATTTCTCCGTTGCTTCACACTGTCTCACTATGTTAAACGAGTTTAACATAGCGAGACAGCTTTAAAAAAAGCAACGGATATTCTCCGCTGCTTTTTTTAAAGCTGTCTCACTATGTTAAACTCATTTAACATAGCGAAACAATTTTTAAAAAGCAACGGAGATTGCTTTCTCCGTTGCTTTTGCCCACAGCTCTGATGTACTGCATAGGCATGCGCATGTGCAGTACATCAGAACTGCTGCAGAATACCAGACAGCTGCGGAAGGGCAGCAAGGAGGCATTATACAATGCCATTATTTAAGGAAAGTAATTATTTTTTTCTTAAATAATGTCATTGTATAATAGCAATAACCCACTTCTGGGTGTGGGTAATGCTGGATTTACCCACAGTTGGCTTTGTTTGGCCACTCGGGCTTTGCCCTCGTGACCAAACCACACCATCCGTGGGTAAATCCAGCATTACCCACACCCAGGCGTGGGTTATTGCTATATTATTTAACTCTACTATTTTAACCTGTACACCTTCAGCTTTTCTAGTGACCTACTACTTTGACTTTACAGCTTAATCTACTTTTGAAGTAATTGTTTAAGTAAAGTGGTATAAAAAGCCTTTATATTACATATACATGCACATATCTATTTATGACAGAGATGACATGTCCTGTTTTCTACTGAATCGCAGAGCCAACAGCAGAAGGAGATGATGTTATAGCACGATTCTAAGAAACTCACTTTCTCAACCTGTCATTTCCAACTTTTAAAAGCACATGTTATGCACAAATTGGCATGTACAGGTCTTCATGTTTTCTTCAAACTGGAGTTTGGAACATTTAAGACCAGAGGAAGAAAAAAAAATCAAGAAGTAACAACTAGTTTATTAGTTGAAACACTTGCATTTTTTTATGAGCAGCAACTGGCTAGATTAAATGATTTGGTTAACCATGACCTTGAACATACTTCTGAATCTAGTAGCAGTATTTATCAGCAAATGTGTAATGATTATCTTAAACAAAGAAAAGAGTTGGATAGTGAACTTGAATCTAGGAAACTTCACAAATACAGTTGTAATTTTATGGATTACAAGAACAATATTGCCTTTGATAAAAAGAAATGTAAATGTTTGGTACATTTTGTAAACCAAGAGACTGCTGTGAATACTACTACAGGAGACAAAGGACAAGTACAGAAAGGCTAATATAACCAAACCCAAATTTATTTTGTGGCATATGGTCACTTCTGATTCTTCTACTTGAACCACCACTGACACTGGTCTAGATGTTGCCGAGTTATCCTCAAAGCCCCAAAAAACTGTCACTGTTATGGGAAAAAGTTCACATATAAAAAGGGGCAGGAAAGACTCCCGCTCTAAATATGGACACCATTTTTATGAGTCAGTTCAAGTTGCTGATGGGCACAATGGACAAGAATGACTTTGTCATGAATCTGTCTCTGATTTCTTTGGACTTTGCAACTAAAATAAAGGTTTAAATTTTATTTCATTTTATTACACTGCCTTATTTCAATTGGTCTGTGATGTTACAAACTTTTCAAGCACCTTAAACTTAAGGTTTTGGTACAATAACAGATTGGATGCAACTTATAACTCAGAGGCTAGTGCAATTAAGTTTCACAAATTTTGTTTTCAGCTCCCTTACCATTCAAAAGTCAAGGCAATAGATAAGTCTAGTTTGGTTACAGGTTTATAGTAGGATAATGATCAGCAGTGTCTTTACAAGCCTAGCTGAGCAACCCAACTGAGTTTTGTCCTTGAGTTCTGTGGATGACTATAATCCTGGGGATATGTTAATAAAGATGTAGCTAAGGGTTATGTGTGTGTGTGTGGGAGGGGGTATGTTAGTTGGGGATTAATTTACTTACTGTTGACCTCCATTCATCAGACACATGGGGCCCAGACCAGGGGTGAATTTGCTATTTCCCATCCAGTGACCAAGGTTTCTTTCGAATAGGGTTAGGGATAAACTTTGCTTCACACAGATGGGAAGCTTATTCCATACTGCAGGAATCCTTTGAGACATATATCGGTCTCTCCAGCATGTTCTATTTATGTCGCAGGCAAAGTTCAGGTCCTTGGAGTTGATGTTTCTGGAACTGTTTGTTTTGTAGATGTGCAAGAGATCCATCAGAACTAAATCTGAGGATGCCTTATATGCTAGGCATAGATTGCCTCTCAATAACCTGTAGGAGACTAAATACAGAGAAAGGACCTTAATTCAATCTGAGTAGAACAGGATACTCACACCACCCTGGATTGCCCTGGTGAGGAAACTTTGAGGGTGTTCCAACTATTGCAAGTACCTGGTTAGGTACATGCCAAAGGGGGCACTGTACTCAATGATAGATCTAATAAGGGATGAATAGAGTGGTATTATAACTTCCTTGGATCTGGATGCCATACCTTTACCTATGAGTTTGGTGACATAAAATAATTTTCTTACTGTCTGTCTTGACTACGTTTTGGTAGAAGGCCAGATTGCTGCCTACATATGTTCCCAGATCCCTAACTATTGGGTCAGCTCTTAGGGGTGTTTTATCAATGAAGTAATTCTCTTAGGTGGATGATTATAGCAATAACCCACGCCTGGGTGTGGGTAATGCTGGATTTACCCACGGTTGGCGTGGTTTGGTCGAGTGAAGCCGGTAATAAAGACCGTGGATAAAGCATTACCACCAAATGAGTTATTGCTATTATATGGTGTTAGTTTGTTTTGTATTATGTTTGTATTGTTGTTATTTATGTTTTTGTTTGCTTTTTTTGTATTCTTCCACTTTTTGTGAGATAAAATAGTCCACACTTTCAGTTTGTGTTTATTGTTTATTTCTGTTTTAATTTAAATACATGTTATTTTTTAGTTTTTCAGGAAATGTTAGGAAAGGGCTAGGTGGTGCTTGGTATAATATAGTTTAAGCAGTGTAGAAGTTTATAAAGTACAGTTTGTACCTACCATAAATGTAGATGTTCGAGGATCTACATTGCTGCAGTCATGACCTGTGGGTAGTCCGCTGTCCTCGGTCGGCCCGAATACCAAAGGGCTAGTCTGGCGTCGGTCTTGGTCGCCTAGAGCTGACGTCAGTGCATGTAGTACTTAAGCGCATGACCCGCCATATCCTCAGTCTTTCTTGCCCCAGATGTCAGAAGGCCTAAAAAGTAAAGGCCAAAGCCAAAAATAGGAAAAGCCCAACAACCCCAGTGTGTAAGTAAAGAATATCTCCAAGCGAAACCCAGCAACCCCAACCTATGGGGGAAGGAGGGAGGGAAAATTGGACTGCAGCAATGTAGATCCTCGAACATCTACATTTATGGTAGGTACAAAACTGTACTATGTTCTTCGTCTCACATTGCTGCAGTCATGACCTGTGGGTAGAATCCCAAAGCAAAGGAAAAGGGAGGCTGGCAAATTACAAAGAATTAGGGGCTGCTAACATGCCCTGTAAAACTGCAGTGGCAAACCCAGCCCTGGACTTGGAATAGAGAGGGAGATGGGAATGCTTAGTGAAAGTGTGTACAGAACGCTGCTTCCAAAATATCCTTAGTAGCTACACCCCCCAAAAAAGCAGTAGAAGTGGCAGTAGCCCTAGTAGAATGAGGCCTGATCCCAGCAGGGACATCCTTCCCATGATGAGAATAACAAAAGGCAATATAATGACCAATCCACTTTGAAATAGTCTGCTTAGAAACAGCTTTCCCCTGTGAACTCAAAGCAAAAGAAACAAATAACTGTTGAGTCTGTCTGAACTCCTTAGTTCTGCTCAAGTAGTAATGTAACTGCCTATGGATATCCAAAGAATGCAAGACTTTTTCCCCTTTATTTTGGGGTTCAGCATAAAAAGTAGGCAAGTGAATAGACTGATTCAAGGCCACACTAGAAATCACTTTAGGCATAAAAGAAGGGTTAGTCCGCAAAGAAACTCTATCCTTATGGAATATCAAAAAAGGTTCAACTGCCATGAGAGCCTGCAATTCAGATACCCTCCTGGCAGAAGTAATGGCCAACAAAAAAGCAGTCTACCAAGACAAAAACTTCAGTTCAGACATAGCTGCAGGTTCAAAAGGAGATAAAGTAAGTTTCTCCAAAACAAAATTGAGATCCCAGGAAGGAGTAGGAGCTCTACGTTGGGGTTCTTGTATTCTTTGCCCTCTAAGAAATTGTTTGAACAAAGGATGGGAAAATAAAGGAGGGTCACAATCATAGTGAGCAGAAATGGCTGCAGCATGAACCTTCACAGAAGAGAATGACAAACCCTTGTCCAGTAATTCAGTAAGGTACTGTAGTGCAAAACTCAAATTAGGCACTGAAACATCAAAACCCTTTGCAGAGCTCCAAAGAAAAATCTCTTCCACTTATCAGCATAAACTTTTCTAGTGCTAGGCGCCTAGCTTCCAAAATGACATCTAAAACCTGTTGAGGAAGCTGAGACCCCACCGGCTCCATCACAGAATCGCCAGGCTGTCAGATGGAGGGACTGCACCTGAACATTGAGGAAATGATTGTTTGACTGGGACAACAAATGAGGAACCTGTGGCAGAGGCCAAGGAGGCTCCTGGATTAAACTCCTCAGCAGAGGATACCAATGTTGACGTGGCCAGTCTGGTGCTATTAGAATCATGCAAGGCTTGTCCCGTCTGACTTTCAAGAGTACCTTGTTGTGAAGAGGCAGAAGAGGAAAAGCATAAGCGTGAAGGTTGTTCCAACTGAAAGACAGAGCATCCACTTTCCAAGCATCTGGGTGGAACATCTTTGTGCAAAATTTTGGAAGTTGAAAATTCAGTGGGGAAGCGAATAGATCTATGTCTGGAGTTCCCCAAGCCACAGTCAATTGTTTGAAAATCTGAGGATCCAGTTTCCACTCGTGGGGATCCACCATTTGTCTGCTCAAAATATCTGCTAGGGAGTTCTGTGCTCCTGGCAGAAACCTTATGAAGATTGATTGCAAACTCAGAGCAGTCTCGCATAAAATCATTGCTTGTCTGCAAAGAGGGTAGGAATGTGTTCCCCTTGCTTGTTGATGTACCACATGACTGTTGTGTTGTCTGTTTGTATCAACACCTGTCCTGGCTGAAGGAGTTCCTTGAATGCCATCAAAGCAAATTGAACTGCTAACATCTCCTTCATGTTGATATGCAAATGTAGTAGTTTGGGAGGCCACATGTCTTGTATCCATTTTCCATTGAAGTGTGCTCCCCAAGCCAAGTCCGAGGCATCCGTCGTTAGGATCTGACTCGCCTCTGGTCTGGACACAGAGAGGCCCTTGTTTAGGTGACATTCCTGAGCCCACCAAAGTAATTCTTTCTGGATGCAAGGTATAATCCGAATGACAGTGTCAAAACTGTGGCAGTGTTGAGCCCACACACTTTTGAGATACCATTGTAGCTTCCTCATATGCAGTTTGGCATTGGGAAGTACTAGAATGCAAGATGCCATGAACCCCAAGGCTTGGAGGACTGTCCTTGCAGTCAGCCTGGACATTACTGATAACTGCTGGAAGTAGAGAGGAAGAGTTCTTTGTTTGTCCGGGGTCAGAAATGCCATCTGAGAGGCTGTATTCAGTCTCACACCCAGAAAGCACATGTCCTGAGAGGGCACTAGACTGGACTTTATTTCGTTCACAGTATACCCTAGGCACCTTAAAACTGTCATTACATAGTGGAGATGCTGTAGTAATTTGTCTTTGTTTTGAGCAAGAATCAGGCAATCGTCCAAATAAGGATAAATTTGTATTCCTCCTGTCTGAAGAAAGCAATCACAGGAGCCAGAACTTTGTGAACACCCTGGGCAGTAGATAAGCCAAAGGGCAATGCAGAGAATTGATAATGTGAAGTACCAGCCCGAAATCTCAGGAATCTCCTGCAGCTGGGCTTGATAGGGATGTGAAGATAGGCCTCTTTGAGATCCAGGGTTACCATCCAATGATCTTTGCCTATCATAGGCAGAAGTTGTTGTAATGTTAACATCTTGAACTTTGGAATTTCTAGGTAGGTGTTGAGAATGGACAAATCCAGAATTGGCCTCCAAGTGTTTCCTTTCTTTGGCACCAGGAATAGACAGGAATAAAATCCTAGGCCTACTTCTGAAGGAGGGACCACCTGGATTGCCTCCATCTGCAAGAGTAAAGAAATCTGCTTTTGAGCCTCCAGCCTTTGCTGAGGAGGCACATCCGGCATGCCTTTGAAAGGAGGAAAAGTGTGAAAATAAAACTTGTAACCTCGATTTATTATATCCAACACCCATTTGTCTTGGGTGATCAAATTCCAGTTTTCTTTGAAAAGTCCCAACTTTCCTCCCAGAGGAGCTGCCAGTAAGGGAGGGTCTGGCAGCGGAAGATACAGGTCATTGGGTCTGCTTACGAAAGGGCTGACCTCTTCCCTCACCAGAAGACTGTGCTGGAGAACTCCCAGTCCTAGGTCTGAAAGAACCCTGAGCGTGAGCCCTGCCTCTACCACGTCTAGACCTGCCCTTAGACTGATAATCCGAAGAAGGATAAGACCATCCCCTAGCAGGCCAATTCCTACTAAACTTAGGGGGCTGAACCTGCAAAAAATCCTTGACCGTCTGCATAGACTTAGCCTTATCTTCCATCTTTTTCAAAACTGATTCCACAGGAGGACCAAAAAGAACTTCAGATTGAAGAGGAGCATCCAAAATTCGAGCCTTTACATGTTCTGACAAATTTTGATCTTTAAGCCAGGCATGTCTACGAATAACTGAACCTGTAGCAGCCACCCTAGAAGAAGCCTGAAGAGCATCAAAACCACACTGCAAAGAATGCTTACCAACTTGATCTGATGCATGAACCAACTCCTGGAGCTCCTTACACTCTATACCCTCAGATAAAGCATCCACCTTAGATTTCAATTGGCCTAATAAAAAGTTCTGATACTTCAGCATATGAAATTGGCAATTCAAAGCCCTCATAGCTAACATAGAGGAGGTGTACACTTTTTCCCCCACCTGTCCAATGCCCTAGAATCTTTATCCAAAGGGACTGGATTTTTAGCCACAGAAGCCCTAACACCCTTAGGGCCTTGAATAATGGTTTCCGGATCAGCCCTAGGACTCTTATACAAGTACTTATGTGCTTCTGGAACTCTGTAATACCTGTCAGGCTTAACAGGGGCCGGAGGCAGAGAATCAGGATTAAGGGAAGATTCAGAAAACACATACTGAACAACATCTAAGACAGGAGGAATAGCCAAGGGCCTATGTTGTGGCAGAAACAAAAATTCCCTAAGCCTTTTCCGAGAATCTGAAAAATCTTGACCTTCCCACTTGAAATGCTCCCTCATGGTATGTAAAGTTTCAGAAAAGGAAAAATCTTCTGGAGGAGAGGAGAAGCAGAAGGACAGGAGTCCTCTGCATCCGAATCAGAATAGGAAGGAAAATCCTGAATTTCTTCAGCTGAGGAATCAGAGTAGTCAGAGGAATGATCCATACCCTCTAAATCTGCCTCCCCCCTAGGCCTTTTCTCTGGGGGGGGGGGGCATAGAACCCCTGATCAAAGTAATCAAGTCCTCCGCCATTTTCAACATATGTTTTTTAGGAACAGGGGCTGGAGAGCTAGAAGAATGACCAGGTCCAACAAGACCAGGTTTGGCCTTAGCATGGCCTTTAGCCACTGAAGTAGAAGGCCTAATAACCTTTTGTAAGGATGGAACCACTGAAACCTGAGAAGCACCCTCGGCATTTCCTAACTCCTGAGAGGCCAACTCCTGTAAAAGTAAAGGTTCCCCCTGGGATTCAGCCGAACCCTCGGCAGGATCCATAGATTCAACCGGAGGCTCCGAAGAACCGGCGTCCGCAACGGACGACTCATCCGGTTTAGATCTCACAGACTTATCCTTACGCTTCTTAGCGGTAGCGGGCGTCGGAGGATCCGACGGCATGTTATAGTTACACCGCTTACCGAAAACAAGCCTGGCACAGTCTAACCTTCGCTTAATGGTGAGCTTATTAAATCTAGCACAAAAGCGACACCCGACTACATCGTGCTCAGGCCCTAAGCAAGGAATACAGAGAGAATGATAATCCCTATGAGGTATCGGTTTCCCACAAGAAATGCAGTTATTAACTTTTTCTGACATCCGGATAACTGAGGCAAGAAAAAACAATAATTTCCCCAACGGGGTACTTAGCCCAACTTGGTCTTCGGTCTGAAACTCGGTAAATGAAAATTTCAGAGCGCCCGAGCGGCACTTCATAAACACTGCTTCTGCTTCGGACCACGCGGCAAGAAAGACTGAGGATATGGCGTCGGTCATGCGCTTAAGTACTACTGCGTACTGACGTCAGCTCTAGGCGACCAAGACCGACGCCAGACTAGCCCTTTGGTATTCGGGCCGACCGAGGACAGCGGACTACCCACAGGTCATGACTGCAGCAATGTGAGACGAAGAACATCGTGTAGTTATGATTTAGTAGTTATAGGTATGTTGAAATGTGGTGTAGTTTTAATTTGTATTAATTTTTTTAAAATATGTACTTTTACTATTTGGTCACTAGATGGTGGTGTTGTATGCGCTTTTATTACATGTATGCTGATGTGGACGTTCGGTATGGTGTGTGTTTTTGACTTTGCGAGGGATGTGTGGTGTGTTTTTAGTATGTACATTTTTGGAGTTGTCTGTGTATAGGTATTGTAGGGAATATAGGTAAGTGAATGGTTTTATGAGAATGCTTGGTTTTATTGTGTTATAAGTGGTGGTTATGTAGTGTGTGTGTGATGTATTTTTCGACTGCATGACTTTTATTTTTAGTGTTCGAGGTGAGGGAATGAGGAGTGTAGTATGGAAATTGGTTAGTTTTCTGTGTTTTCGTTAAATTGTTGTGTGTTTTGGGTATTAGATTTACTTTACTGTTTATTTGCTGTCGCATGATATTTAGCAACCGGACTTTTTGCGTTGTTTCTTGTAGGATTTACTATGTGCACGCTGGTTGGATTAGCCAATCAGCATGCACGTTTGTCGGGTTTGCGATGTTCGCATGGTATAATTCCCAATAATGCATTTCTTCACACTGAGTTTTAATCTGTGGCTTTGGCACCAGTCATTTGTTTGTGCTAGACCCTATTGCAGGATGTTTCTGCCATGGGGGAATCTACTCAGTTTACAGTCATCTGTGAACTTTGAGAGCCACAGGCCTCTGACATTAGCCTTTACTTCTGAGAAGTAGATGCTAAACAAAAGTGGACCCAACAATTAGTCCTGGGTTAACACACTGGTGACTAGTCAGATTATAATTTCTTGGGTCCTATCTGTGGGCTAGCCAGCAATCCACTGAGGTTATGTAGGGATTTATGCCTAGTTCTGAGTTTCTCCACAATACCTTAGTAGTGTATTGTACTGAATGCCTTGTCCAGGTCAAAGTAGGCACTATGCACCGTTTTCTCCTCATCCAAGCCTTGGTGACCCTTAAGAAGAAAATAAGTCAACCAGGTAGAGCAGGCAATGCCTTTCCTTAACAAAGCTAAACTGGGATGGGTCCAGTGTCTGTAGGTTGCCAGTATTGTATAAAAAGAAAGAAACGGCTTCAGGTAAAACCCAGGTGCACAAAACCAGAACTATATAAAACCAAAAATACACAGAGGTACCACACAATAGCGTCTTTATTACACAAAAAATAAGAACAGTGGTGAGCGCTTTCGCAAAACTAATTGCTTCATCAGACAAGAAAATAAAACACTCCATTGCTTATATACAGATGGAACCATTGACTCAATCACTGATGTCATAGGTCAATTAAGGCATTAAAGCTATATAAAACCTATAAATGTATAAATGTAGAAAAGGCTACATATAGAGAAAACTGCATATAAAAGACACATATAAAATACTGCATGTAAATGCATATAAAAACTGCATACAAAAATTATATACAAAACTGTTGGTAAAAGACCTAAGTAATGTACATAGATATAAACTCCATAAATACTGTAGCTATGAAAAAATAAAAGGCAATGTTCTCCCACACTGCTAAGTACTAGGTCCAGTACTGTTTGATCCTTTCGCTAAAGTGTGCGCTATCTATTCCAGGGTGTTTGTATTGATAAAGTACAGGAAACACTGTGCCTGCGAGTTAGAGGTAGTGTATGTTTAATGTTGAATTAATTATTTACACAGCAAAAGGATATGTGCAGGAATTTTGTCTACAATTTAACTGTTTAAGAAAAACAAAAGTTAGACTGAGATCTAACAATGATGTTTGTTACACAGGCTGATAAAGGGGTAAGTTTATGGTGTGGTCCTCGAAGAACTACTATTTGGAAGCTTACAGACAACTTAATGAAAGTAATACCCATTTGGCACTTAATTTTGATCTCTCAGGGAGGTACAAGCAACAAATTTATAGTTACTTTCACAGAGTAATAGATGAAAGGTGTAATTGCTGAAAGTTACAATTCAGCTTATGGTTTCTGAACCCAGAACAAGCAATTTTGTTACCAAAAGTTCACAAATCACATTTTCCAACTGCAGGAAGTCCTACTGGTTTTGGTTTAGGAAAAGGTTCCTTCATTGAATCAATTTCTGTATTTTTGGAATTTTATATTAAACCTTTATTATCATTTGTTAGAGCACATATTTGAGATACCATAGAATTCCTTTCCATTATGAATGACATCCAAGTTGAAAATTCTACTCTTTTATGTAATTTGGATGTAGTCAGCCTATTTATTAATTCCTCATGCTACTGGTGTCAGGGCAACTGAACGTTGGTTGGAAGTTAGCTATCTGTATAATCAAAAGTTTAACAAGCTTTTACTAACTCATTTAACTAGTTTTGGAAATTATTTCTTAATAGCAAATTCTATCTCCAGCTAAAAGGTACTGCAATGGGACCGGCTTTTGCCAAAACATAAGCTGACCTTTTCATGATGTATTTTGATTTCCTGTTTACTTAAAATAACCATCATAATTCAGTTGTATTGGGTAGAAAGAAGTGGCTAAGACGTTTGGATGTTTGCTAGTTGCTGCAAAAGGGGGCGTCACAACTTTTTATCATTTTATGGAATACCTCATTAGCAATTAGCTTGGAAAGCACATTTTATTTATATTGATTTCTTGGATTTTGTTATAAAAAAAATTTGCTTGACGGGACTGTTATGACTATACCTACTGGAAACCTTCTCTGAAAATACTATTTGCTGGCAGTTAGCTCTTAGCCAAAATCTATGATTAAAAATATTCACAGTTCTTAAGGATGAAGAGTTTGTAATGATACAAATGATGCTAAAAAACATGTCTGTGTGTCAGTGGCAATGTTTTCAAACAGGGTACATGAACCACACGTGATACAACAAGCAAGACCTAGGGCTTGGGATATACACATGAAAGATCTTTTGGTGCACAACAGTGTCACTAATTTTAATATATTTAGCCAGAATCAGAATATTAGACTCATTACCACTTTTGGAACAACAATTTCTTAATGTCAGACAATTATGTGTCACATTTTGGCTCATTTTAAATTTAAAGGCAGACATATTTTTTTTATCTTTAGTGGCTACTTTTTCTGTGGTGGTGTTCCTTTCAGTCAGTATACATAAATAATAAAATATGAACAAAAGGGTGCATCTCCAAACTGCTGCTCACCTCAATTTGAGTCTCTTTAACACCTTAATGTTTGGAAAGAATACCCTTCTTTTTGATACTTGGGTGAACTGCCTGTTAATACAGATCTCAGCAGGTCAAAACCCAGTAAATGCAGAAGAGCTAAGCAAATAATCTACCATTAGTTAGTCCCACACAAAATCAAAAGCAAACAAAAAAAAAATCTCCTCATATAATCTGGCTTTATTTACCATCTCATTTAAAAAATATATGCCTTACATTTGAAACTGAATTTCAAAGGAAGAAAGCAACCTTATTTTGTGCCTTGTATCTCAGTAGAATTTTCTACTTACCGACTTGTAAATTTGGGCAAGGGGCATTTGGCATAACTCACTTTGAATGCAGAACTACCAGAACATATATATTGTTATTATTTATTGGATTCAGAAGTTTTTAAAACAGTTTAGATGTTGTCTGCCAGCTACTGAAATATCTGTTAACTTGCCTTACATATGCTAAGCACTTGCATCAAAATCCCTGAATGTACTTGCTAGCTGGTAATAAATTCTAAAAAAAAGGCAAAAACAGTTTATCCAGATACAGGACGAAGCAAGGAGAGATGTGGCTAAGGTAATTAAAGTGCAAGGCAGGGTTTAGTTTCGGAAACTCTGAGTAGCAAAGGATGTCAGGTGTGCAAGAGAGAGAGGAGGACTACAGATGACAGTGGGTTGGCTAGTCAATTGAGAAATGATACAATGAGAGTGAATATAAGGTCAGGAGAAAGACACTAAGGATGGAAAAGAAGAAGAGATGTAGAGAATAGGAATACACAGACAAAGGCTGTCGCAGTGCATGCAAGTGAAAGCAGTGCACAGGAAAGTGAGGGAAGAAGAAGAAGAGTTTGCCAGGAAAGAAATACCAAGTTAGAGGGAGACTGGTAGACTACAGCGCAAGGTGAAGGGGGGGGGGCACAACAGCTAGAGGTGGCCATGTAGAAGGTATCACTAGAGAAAGAGAACAAGGGGAACAGGCAGCAAGGGGTACACAGCCAAATGTGAGGTATGGGGGATGGAGACGGAACTGGTGTCTACTACAGGGAAATGGAACAGGGCAGATCAACAGACAGAACAAAGAGAGAGAAGCAAAGAGACAGAACAACACTGCAGAAGCAGGAGACCGAAGGGACAAAAATCAAAAGCAGCCAGAAATAAACAACAGTAGGCAGGGCTAGTAAAAGGAGTCCAGGAGGGATGCAAGAAAGATCGGGTATAACACTGGTACAGAGGGAACAAGCAGGAACAGTTATTTACACTCTTATGTTTCTTATCATATATATTATATTATATTATTTTAAATTAGAAGATCCTTGTTTCATAAATTTTCTAAGAAGGGACTTCTAAAATGGCTGCACACTGATCAACAGCTTAATTTCAGCTCTCCCATTGTGAAAAAAAGAAACAGAGATAAGAGCTAATAATTCTGCCAGCTTTAGTAAAACTCAGTTACTGGCTAGTAAGTATCCTGCCTCAATGCCAGCAAAGAAGAAACTTACAAAGCCTGAAAGAAAAGGTGAAGAGAAAACAATGACTGGGAAGAATCCTGCAGCTTTTCAACAAAAGCAGTTCAAGCTTCAACTTTGGTACAAGGGATGCCCTTCCAGTAATTTAGAAGAAGAATAAATCAAGTCTTGCTCAGCGCTGATTAACTTAAATGAAACACTGAATGAGTATAACAAAAGGTTTGGAAAAAAAAATCAAAGAAGCTTTAAACAGCTATTCAGATGGACTGACAAAACTGCAAAAAAATCAGAGGTCAAAATAAAGAAAGGGCTGGCTGAGTATGAAAATGTCCAAGAACTGTTTAAAAAAATGGTAGAGCTAGAGAACATAGCATGCAAAGAGAATGTGAGATTTTCTGCTGTACCAGAGAAACGGGAAGGAACAGATTAATTTTATGAAAGCAGAAATAAGACTAGTATTCCACAGCAGGATTTGTTAATTGAAAGGGCACATCATGTCTATGCTCCAAACCTGACCAGAAGAAAGCCAAGACCTGTATTAGTAATGATGCAATCATACCAACAGAAAGAGTATATCCTGACAAAACTGTGGAAGAAGGGCAAAGTATTAAAACTGAAGACAGTAGAACCAGACACTATACATTAGGCAAAAAAGAAAATCAAATTTAACCCAGCAATCAGGGAATGTTAAGAGCAGGTGTGAGATTCAAGCAGCTGTATCCAGCTATCTTCAGAAAATTTTTCCTGGAGGATCAAAGTCATTTTTGCTGCAGACCATGCTAAGGAGAAAATACAAAAGTTTGTCCAACAGGAAGTGAGCCATCAAACAGAAGGGGACTCTGCTTTTCATTTTTCTGATAATAAAACTGACAGAAATACTTTTCCAGTGAAACATTTTTCAATGTTCCAAAGGAAAATGCTTGAGAAACAGAAAAAGGAAAAGGAGTTGACTAGAGCAATTGCATGTACCTTGGAATTGAACTGAAGTCTGGGGTTGGGAGATGGAGATGAACAGGACGAAGACCAGCAACACTGAAATGAGTGAATAAATGTAAGATTCTAAAGCATCAACTGCATTTATTAAATATGGCTTTACAAGAAAAAGTAGCTGAGAAAAAATGGACTTTTTTGACTTTGTTAAACTTGTGGGTGGACTGAAAAGCATATACCTGACCAAATGTCATTAATGTTTGAAAGACCAGTAAAAGGAAAAAAGAAAGTAACTAAGTAAAACAACTTTTGTTCTTAATGTTGTTTGTCTTTTCGGCTTTTCCCAGTTAGGGGGTTGCCACAGCGGAACTCCGGTCCGCTAATGATTGGCAGTAGATTTTTATGGTATATTTCTATAAAATCTTCATGATATAAATTGTATGTTATATAGTAAAACATTTTCGGTGATTGCTGTATCTGATAATGACAGTAACGTAAACAAGTACATTTTTCTTTTTTAGTTTTAAGAAATGTAGGCATTACAATGTCAAAAGAGAAGAAAAGATGGACAAAAGCATGTTCAAGTTAATATGCTGTAATCTTGGCCTTTTGGGATAAGGGATGGGGTGTAAAAGTGCACTGACTAAAATATGTGTAGAGTAGAGAAGTTTTTTCTTAATTTTGCATAGGTGAACGTCTGCATGAATGCCCTTGGCTTCACCTAATAACAAGTTTCTTGTGTAAACACGTGCTACAGAAACAACAGACTACTGTGAATGTAATGAAACGTTTTCCTTTAGCAAACAGATGCTCAGTTGAGAGGTCTGCATCTGAGAGCAGCTGTGCATTCTGTTCTTATGTTTCAATGGAGACAAGCTGGCCACAGGTCAGGGCAATAAATCTCAAGAGTTCTGGACATTGTCTGCTGACAGAAATGTAAAATTAAAAGTTACAAAGCCAAGCAGCTTAGTAAAAAATAAAGTTTGAAATTATTGGAAATAAATAAGAACAGTTTTCCTGGTACCTAAATACCTCAGTGCATTTACCAGAACAGTGTATAATTTAGTTTTATTTAAAGGTGGCCAATACACTTTTTCTTAAGGTTAAAAGTTAATGTGTTCTGAAAGCATGCAGGCTGTTTTTCACATCTGGAATGGTAATAAAGTTAAGAAAAGAACAGACAGAAATCAGCGCAAGAAAGAGCACAAGTTGTAACATGTGCTTTAGAGTGGATAACCTCAATTTTAGGCTAGGTAATTCCTGTGGATATACCTGTTGATTTGTAATAACTGTTCCTATCAGGAGGGTTAAACTTCATTATTTGAAAGTGTATGTAAATTTGCATGTTTGCATTATGTTAACAGGTTCTGGGGAGTCTTTTAAATGGTTTTCACTAAAACAAAGTCTTGTAAAATGTGACATAGGTTCAAATGGAGATGACAAGAGACAGCTGCATAAAGGCTCAACCTGGCAAACATTAGTGGGTACATGCAATATACAAGCTGGAAACAGACATTTAAAAAGCTGACATATATAACAGGTGGGTATAATAACTTCTTATCATAGCAGCTACACTATCCATATTATTTTGCAATGTGAAAGGCATCACAAGTATAGATAAAAAGTAAGAGAAGTGAATTATATTAAGAAATGCACAGTGCAAATAGCAATGCTACAGGAGACACATTTGGAAGCAGTGAATGTATGAATTTGACAAAGGGTGGATATGCAGCAGAATATCAGGGACAAATGAAAAGGGGGTGTACCTATATTAATTGCTAGAAGAGCTCAGATAGTGACAGAGGAGGAAAAAAGATAACGATAGATTTGTGGCAGTAGGGGGCTGCAGACAAGGAGGAGGACTATGCTGACATGTGGTGATATTCCATCTAAAACTGCTATTATGGAGCTTAAGAAAACTTTGGAAGATCAGCTTTCAGGAGGAAATATTACTTATAGGTGGGGACTAGAACTTGTCCCCTAGGAACAATCATATGTCAATAAATAAATAAATCGAACTTGATTTGCAACAGTAAGGATGTATGTGGAGCACCTAGATGGGAAAATATAACATAAAAATGCAGATTTCTGAAGAAATTTAAGAAAATATGTGGTGTAGAAAACATGAAATCAATAGTAGGTATTTTAAGAGGATTTACATATTATTCCCCAAGGTACAAGAACTGGTCTAGACTACACAGAAATTATATTTCTCAGGATGGATGGATGTGCATTTAATTGAAAGCGTTGACTCCCGTCCAATAACTATTTCAGATCAAGCACCAACAGCAATTAAGACACAAATACACAGTAATGAAGCAAAAAATGGGATGCTGGTGCTTCCCCACCTATCTGTTAAAAAGAGAGGAATTTAAGGAATCGGTAGTGGAAATTATTTGACAGTTATTAGGGAAGATAGAAAGTTCTTCAGTAGTTATAGCTAGTGAGTAGGTTAAAATGAAAGTGGATTTAAAAAATAGGGCAGAAGTAAAAGAAAAAGAGATATGGTAAAGAATAACAAGAATTATTTAGATAGGCTGACTAAGATTAAAGTATTGCAGAATAAGAAGACTGTCACAGAACACATGGTGAACTGCAGAGTGCCAGAGAGAAAATAAGGGAGAATCCAAATAATATGCGTAAGTTTTGAAGGTTTGCTGTTAAGCAACTGTATTTTTATGCTAACGCCAGAACACAAACCTTTTAGCACAACAAATTTGGCAACAGAAATCTGAAGAAATTGTGACCAAACTTAGCGAATCTATAACAAGAAACATAACCAGAGATACTATAAAGTTATTAGAGGTATTTCAGAAACTTTATGAAAATTTGTCTAAAGCAGAGAAATTTGTAAATCAAGAAAGAGCACAAATGGAAATATTTTTGGAAGGCTTAAGTATGTCAAGGTTAGAAGTAGATAAGGCTCTACAACTAACAATTAATATAAGAAGATGTGAGATAAAAACAATGATGTATAGTCAATCTGCAGGAAAGTCTCTAGGAATGGATAGCAGTCCTGAGGACATTTGGCAACTAGGAGGAAAGAAAGTGATAAAGATCTGGAAGGTTTTGTTTAGCAGTTTTGTAAAAGGAGGGGAAGAACTTACATACTGAAAGAAAGCTGTGGTGGTTGTAATACTAAAAAACACTAAAGACCCATCAGACCCAGCTTCATATAAGCCCATTTTCAGGATTATAAAGTACTTATGTCTATAGTGGCTAAAAGAATAGTAAAGGTGTTGCCAAAATTGACAGATGTAGCTCAATGTGGAGGGGAGGCAAACATTTGACAACATATGTAAGAAAATAATGCTGTTGTTGGTGTGTCTTGATACAACGAAAGCATTTGACAGACTAAGCTGGCATTTTCTGAGTAGGGAAATGGAAGCATTTGCATCCCCTGATAAAATAAAAAGGTTAATTAGGAAGATATATGAGAGATCAGAGGCAAAAATTACAGTGGAACAGTTCCTCTCTGATATGTTTTATTTAAACAGAGGAATGAGGCAGGAGTATCCTCTTTTCCCTTTGTTATTCACATTATACTTACAGCCGCTGTCAAAGAAAATAAGGGACTCAGAAATTCCAGGATATAACTGGTATGGTAATCAAGAAAAGTTGGCGTTATTTTCAGACAATGTTATTTTAAACCTGATAAAAGCAGAAAAGGATATCTTAGTGTTGTGGGACATTCTGAGACAGTTTCACGTCTTTTCTGGATATAAAATTAATGAAGGTAAAAAAGCTACAGCTGTAAACTATGTACTCATACATAAATTTATTCAGCAATACCCATATTTATGATGACACAATAAAATTAAGCATTTAGGTGTATGGATTAAAAATGATTTTGTTACAACAGCTCAATATATATGAAAATTGACTGAACAAAAGATAATACAAAAACTGAGAAACTGGAAGCTCTTGTTTTGGATATGGATAACACGATACAAGCAGTGAAACTGTTTTTAGCCACTGCAGTTTTATATATAGGTCAGGCATATTTTATCAACCAGTGGAGAAGTTGTGGACAGTAATTTAATAAATAGTTTAAGGAGTTTATCTGGGAGGGGAAAAGGACAAGTGGGATAACCTGACCCTTGCAACACACTGGTTTAGGATTGCCTGATTTGAAAGGATATTTAAGAGTTACACAGTTCAGGCTCATAGACATAACACAAAAGGAAAGCTGCACAACAAAGGTGGAAAGGGATGATGTGAAATAGGTTGGAAATTCATGAAAATTAGGAGAGTAGGATTTTGCATGCAGATCTTTAAGGAGAGTAACAACAGACATACAGATTATATTCATAAAGTATCAGAAAGCAAAATAAGAACTAAGCCAACACAAGAATACTGAAAGAAGATTTTGCCAATAGAGATGACTGCAATTAGGAGTACAGAGAATAGGCATGAGGGGGAGCTGGAATTTACTAGAAAAAACTGGCAAAGGAACCAAGGCATTGAGAGAAAATAATGAGAGAGAGTTGTAATAGAATAGGAAGAGGCCTTCCCCATCCGGGATTGATAGAGTACAGGCAAAGAAAAAAGGACAGGAAAACCTAAGCGAAAGATCTGCTCTGGTAAAGTTTTTAGTTGAATCTAAAACATAAGCTGGTGTTTTAAAAGGGATAACTAGCAGGGCATACAAAATACTGCACAATAACTATAAGAATCAATTAGACGTTAGAAAAGATTGTGAAGAGAGACTGGATAAGCAATTCACAAGGAAACAATGGAAGGACATATGTATGGCTCCCAAATATGCAACACAGTCTGGAAGATTTAGGATTTTTGCTTGGAAGTTTTTCCACAGGTATTATACCCCAAGCAGACTCCAAAGAATTTTTCCACAGATAGATGGTAAATTTTGGAAGTGTGATAGGGATGAAAGAGATAACTGGGAACATATGTTTTGGGAGTATAATGAGTTGGCAGACTTTAAAAATTAAAAAAAAAACACTAAGCCACACCGGAATCAGTCCCAAGGCAGTTTATTAAATTCCAAGGTTAAAAACAAACGCTCAACACACAAATGTGTTTTTGTGATAAACTTCATCAGATGCATAACTTCATTCACAAATCACCTATTTTTTTATACTTGAGTTAACCAATCAGAAAACAAGTGTAATGAACCATTTAAGTGTCACAGGAAGAGCTCAATTAATGTTAATGAATTCCTTTAGCTCATACTTATAAAAACAATTCTTATATATATATATATATATATATATATATATTAAATATATAGAATTAAATATATTAAATTAAAATATATATGTTATTAAAATATATACATTTCCATGTATGATCATTTCAAATGTGGCTAAATGAATAAATAGCACAATATTGTGGCTTAAATGAATATATCAAGGAGAAGCAATTAAAAATATGTTGAGAGGCAATAAAAATAAAAAATAATAAAAATATTAAAAACTGGGGCCAAAGAAAGAGACATTAGTAAAACGCTTTTTAAAAATGACTAATGCTCATTTTTTTTTTTTATAATCTAGAGATATTTTCATATAGACTGGAGGGGTCTGTTGGTCTCTAGAAAAATCTGCCAATAAAGTTCCATGTATTCTATATGGGTTTCTCACCAGCCTCCTCTAATGCCTGTAGGGATCTCTTCCAATACAAAAAATAAGAACTCTGCCCTTAAACAATCTAAGGAATACCTGTACAGGGCATTACTCATTTTTATTCCTGATATAATTCACATGTTCATATATTCTCTGCTTCAATTTCCTTTCTGTCTTCCCTATATAAAATGTCATGCAGTGGGTACAGTTTGGCATATATACAACTCTGATTGTGTCACAAGTACTATAAGTCAAACCCATGATATTTCTATCCCTGGCAACCAGTGTAACACTGTCACTGTTCCTAATGTAGGTACACTGTGAACACCTACCACACCTATATGTTCCCAGTTTACTGTGTTTGGGGGTACTTTTAACCTTCTGTTACATTAAATCCTTTAAATGGTGTCCCTTCCTGAATACACACCTAAAGGGGACATTGAAAACCCTGTTTAAGTCAAACAAACTGGAAAATCTGTTCCTTTCATATTCCATTATATTTTTATAATATAAGAATCCCCATTAAAATCTGTAATAAAGGAATATTCATAAGTTCTAGGTTCTTGGGGGCATAAAGGTTGTTCAGGGTTCACCAAACACACAGTCCCGGTTGGGGCCTCTTTTCCCAAAATTGATCCAAATCAGGTGCTACAACCATTTTTTTACTTCACTTGAATGGTTCATTACACTTGTTTTCTGATTGGTTAACTCAAGTATAAAAAGATTACGTGATTTGTGAATTGGGTTATGCCTCTGATGAACTTTATCACGTAAATGCATTTGTGTCGAGCGTTTATGTTTTTAATCTTGGAATTCAATAAAGTGGCTTGGGACTAATCCTGGTGTGGCCTAGTGGTTTTTTGGATTATCAGTACTGTTTTTCACTAGCTTCCTCCTTTTTATTAGACTTCAAAAATTCCCTTCAGCGTACTCTGTCAGAAATATAGGGTGAGCAAATGGGTGTAACTAAGGAAATTATTATTTTTTTGAGGGGATACATAATCTGAATTGCCTAGGCATGGTTAAGGCCTTAAGTTTAACTTGGGTGGCTACCCAAAAAGCAGTTACTAGAAAATGGAAGTCAAAGTCTAAACCAACTATATCTGACATGCTGAATATTGTAACAGAAATAAAAGAATTGGAAGTGGGATCTTTAGAAAAGGGTAACAGCAAATTACACCAAAAAAAAAAAAATGGAATTTGTGGGAACAATACATGCCGAACAATGCTTTAGACAAGGGTGAAGTTGAAGGGAAGGCAGGAATCGATCAATTTATGTAATAGTGGAGTGATGATAATTATAAAAAAAAAGTATATATGCGATGTATAATGTTTGAAACTAGGATTACGTCAATATGGCCTAGTTTCTCTTATATAAATGTATAGTTGCCTATGTCTTAAGTGATACTTCAATACAGGTGTTAAAGGACAGAGACACAGACAAAACTTAAAATAATTCCTTAAAATACTCAAAATAATGTAATGAAGTAGCCAAAACAATCACAATTAAGTAAAATACAGAAGAATATTTAAAAAGCATTAATCTAGACAGCAAATATGACTAAATATGTGCTATGTACAATATAATGAAAAATCAAAAGGCAGATCTTATCAAAATTATAAACTTTCCTCAGGCAGTACTACGCCATTCAGATATGGAAACCGTTAAAGCAGAGAGAGAATAATTATAATCCATTTTTTAGCAAACAGATATTGAAGGGTGGAAAGCAAATTACTGATATTATGCAACAAAATGCTATACAATAATACTTTTGGCAAGGAAATGCATATAAAATGTTTAAGAATATAGACTCAAGTAGGATTATATATGAAAAATTGTGCAGTATTACCTCAATGAGACCTGTTAAAAAGGCATGGATAAAGTAGGAAAAATTAGAAAGATTTGTAATATATGGCTCGGTGGGATGAGTTTCAGCCAGCAAGATTGAGTCTTGAGTAGGAACTTTCAGAATTATAAAGTCTGAACTGGGGTCTACTGAATGCAATAAATCACTTATTAGTGAAAGATAGATAGAAATCATTGTGTAAAAATTTATATTTGTAGAAAACAAATAAGTGACTCCTTCAGTTAAAAACAAGCTGCTTGCTGAACTAAGCAGATGACACAGATGAGTATGCAAGACTACAAAGATGAAAAAGGAGATTTAAGTTTTATTTTCTTAACTAAATGGGCGTTTTCTGAGCTGCCTAGAGTGCCTAGTAGGAGACGGTATTGAATTTTAGATGCAAGTATGCTTTACCTACAGCTTTCCTCATATTACAGTGAGCTGAATGGCAAGTCTTTAAGAGTTTAAAGTGGTTAAACCTTTTTGGTAAAGACTTATACTTATGTTAAGTGAGCAAGCAAACGTGAAATATGATTCACCATCATGACAGCTATGAATGGTATAACTGGAGAGGAGAATGTTGCAAGTAGGAGGTATAATGACAAGGGAGAAGGAAGTGACAATGCTGACAGAGAACTGGGTTTTGCTGTCTGAAGACTAAATCATGGCAATGGAACAGCAGAAACAATATTACAGTGAAACCAGTTTTAGAGCTTAAACATAGCAAGACAGGATAGGAAATTATCAAGATGGTCAACAAACAGGAGAATTGGATATATGTGTGGCACAAGTAGACATCAATGACCTGTCAGAGAAAACTGTTAAAGTGGTAGAAAGCAGAACCAGATGTATGCACAGAGATGCAAACATAGGAAGCTAAAGACAAAATATTTAGTACTTTTACTTACATCAGCACCTTGTGCTCTAAGGAAAGACAGGATTAAGTCATATATATATATATATATATATATATATATATATATATATATATATATAAACAGTTGTGTGTCAATGACAGGCTGCAAAAAGAGAGTTAAGTGCCTTTAAAGTAAGAAGGCAGGAAGACAGGTTGCCAAAGAGGCAGATGAGGGGTGGGGGTAGGTATTCAGGCACTAGGCAAAAGGGAAAAAAATGCCATAGAAAATACTAGAGCAGCAAACAAGGAAGATTTGGACTACAGCTTGGTAATTGTAAAATACATGCTGTAGAAGGAGTCTGGGTAGGAAGACTTGGGGACTGAAAGCACTGATGCTGGACAACAGTGTGGACAGTGCTGGTACCACAGAAAGCTAGACCACTGCCAACAGAGGACAAGACAAAGAGGTGCTTGGGTATATGAAGTTAAGGAATGACAAAGAGTGGAGGAAGGGAAGGGGAGATATGATCTGCAAAAGGAAGGGAATTAAATGTGAGCACAGACAAAAGGAGAAATGACCCTATGAATGTGGCAGGAGATACACACAGAGTCAGAACTTAGGGTATTGATCCCTGCAGTTAATGAAGAGGAAGGAGGGAGTGCTGGTGGATCCATGCAGTTCACTGACCAAAAACAAGAGCATACAAGAGGTGGGAAGGATGGTGAGAGAACAGGGATGAGACAGTATGGGGATACAAAGAGATGGGTAAGTGCAAATCAAAATACTGAAAGGAAGATGAGAATATGGGATCAAGAAGGAGCAATATAGGCTTTTGTTTTACATATACAGCAGAAAGAAGTGATGGGAGAAGATAGGCAGGAGGGGCAGGCAGACTTGGCTGTGTAAGAAGGGGATGAAGATCACAGAATAGCAGATCTAATGAACAAATGCATCAATCTATACAAAGGAAAAGAAAGGGATGATGCCATACTGGGATAGAGAACAAAAAGGAAGGCAGTGGCTGTCCCAGGGAAAAACTGGAGAATAGCTGCCCAAACAGAAAATAAAGCACAAAGAGATGGACTGCCTAAGAATTACTCAAGAATCTGACCACTGTGATGGCAAATGTCCTGATGGAGATTTTCAACAATAAGGAAATTAGCTGCTCATATAAATCTTGCTGATGGTTAATAACAAACATTTAGAGATGTTTAGCTCTCATTGATTTTGCTAGAAAAATGTCAGTTCTGAGCAAACATGCAACTCAGACTTTATGTATACAATTTTCACTGTCAGGGGCAAGCTTTTTAACTATTCTTTTTGATGCCAGCAAGCCACTGTAATCAATATGATGAGGAATGGACTTGCATTAGCATCACAGATCTTTAGACAGACAATACTAAATTTCCAGGCATTTAAATTCATGAAAATAGTGTCAGGACGCATGCAAACAGTTTCAATCAAAGCCTCGCTTCCCATGCAGAATGGGCTACTGTGACAAAGATAAAGATTCATCAAGCAAAGTCTCAATATGTTTTTAAAATACTTACTTGTTCTTAGTTATTTAGTAAACCATTCAAAGTGGTTAACTTAAGAATTAAAAAAGTGACACTTAAATCTTCACAAGATAGCAAAATCTTCCTTTTTCTATCCCAAAGAATACTCACAGTTCAATTAACATGGATAAGAGTATGGGTGGGAGTTAACTGTGCCTTGCACTATGTATTAAAAAAAATCAGGCTTCAGTTTTAACATAGTTTTGCAAACTTCTAAAAGTCAAACTTAAAACAGGTGTTATTTTAATTTGAAATTTGATTTGAAACACTTTTTAGAACCCAAACTCTGTTTTTTTTTCTATCCAGACAAATAAACAGAACACTGAGGTCACGTGAAACCTACAGAGTAATGACTGGTGTCAGAGCCATGGCCTCAAAATAAATGTGAAGAAGTGCATAACAATACCCTTTGGGAAATCAAATATCCCTGCAAATTTCAACACTGATAGCACCCCCTCCCTAAGAGTGGACCCAGTGGCAAGAGATCTGGGTACTTAGATAGATGATAATCTGAACTTTGATCACCATGTGTCCATGGTGGTGAGGAAATCCTTCTATGTGGCTCAGCTTATAGGTAAGGGTATGACATCCAAATTTAAAAATGTCATAGTACCACTGTATGTGTCCCTCATCAGACCAATAATCGAGTACAAGGCACCCTTTGACATGTACCTCGCCAAGCACCTGCAACATTGGAACATCCTCAGAAATTTCTCACCAAAAAATACACAGTATAATCAACATACCATATAAAGACCAATGACAAGCCCTATCACTGTACTCAGTTTCCTACCCATTATTGAGGGGTGAGCTATGCCTGACCTACAAGGCAGTCTCTAGTCCAGCCGTGAAAAAAATGTTGCACATTCGCAAAACTAACTGCACAAGGTTTACCAGCTCCAAGGATCTAAACTTCATCTCTGGCATGAATAGATCATGTTTCAGAGGCAGATATGTGCCCCACTGATTGCCCCTCCTCTGGAATAGGCTTCCTATTCATGAGACACAGACTCCTTCCCTGATCATCTTCAATCACAATCTGTACCAATGGATGGAAAATCGCAAATTCACTCCTTGGGTGGTGCCTATGTCCCTTATGGACAGAGGCAGTTTGTAAAAAATTATCAAAACCCAGCTTGCTGACTCTTGTTCTTTTCTTTAGGGATAGAAAATTGGGCAAAACTGGCTAGGCTTGTAAGGGATGTTGAGCTGTTAGCCTAGTAATCTCCTATAAACCTATAACTGAATACGGGACTCAAAAAATGTCATTTTTATTAGGAAGCTTGATTTTTGATATTTTGTTGGTTCACACGTTTATATATTCAAACAAGTCATATAACTACAGATAAAGTGATTGATTTAAAAAGGAAATGATACCTTAGTGTCACTTGTGGTATACATAAAGATGGGTATTTACTAAAGTAGAGTTTTAAAACTTCAGCCAATAAACAGCAAGTCTCTGACTAAAGTTAAATATAAAAATGACATTACTGTGGTGAAATAATAAAAAATTAAACACCCCAAGATAGTTTTTATTTACATATTTAGTTTGGGAAGAAACAGCTTCTATTAGGTCTCAGAGACAGCAAATTAAAAAAAAAATGGACCTTTCACAGTAGGGACAGTAGATAACATTTGAAAAAGCAAGCTGGCACAGGGGTAAAGCCCTATATGTAACCCAGTCACCTGATATTTACTATCAACTGTAGAGATGAATGAGTCAGTGAGGGATAGTGGGAGTGAATGTTCAGCACTGGCTCATCCATCTACTGAGAGGGATGCAGTCTGGCCTTCTGCAATGCTGGCATCCACTGGACACAGATTTATGACATGGCATGTATGGGGCCAGAGATGTACACTTGGCTTTGCTGAGCCACATTCACGAAGTATCGTATCACACAAGCAGAAGTGTGCACGCACAGAAAGGAAAGCACAGTAGGCCATCCTGTCAGACCGAGCTCAGCAGCTAGGGGGTATAGTTAGGCCTCAAAAACTGAAAAAATGCTATGCATCGTAAAGATGTTAGACAGCTTACTGCAGCTCTGCCTTCAGCCTAGACTACTAAGACGTGATAATGAAATGTAATTTCTTCCCAGGATGAGAAACCACCCCCATCAAGGTGATATGGGGTGCTCACAGTTCTTGCATAAAAAGGGGGTGAAGGAAAAAGTGGATCAATACGGCATCTGGTCCTAGTGTTCACAAAGGGACAGATATAAAACACCCAAGAAATACATGTGGTAATGACAACAAATCCATAAATGCAGCAGTACAGAACAGATGAGTAAGTCTTACTTACCTGTAAAAGTACCCACACTATCACTGATAGAGTGGGAATAATGAACATCTCAACACAACTTCAAAGTAAATAAGAGAGACAATATAAAGTAGCTGCACCTCTGAAATGCTCTGAGATATTTAACAAATGCAGGTATACTGCAAAGAATTATACACATCTCCATGAGTTTCACAAAAAAGAAAAAAAAAGTGAGGGGAAAAACCAAAGGAACTGCATCTTACTCAAAGAAATGGCTTAGAGAGCTCAGTTTTGACCCATCACTTGGGGCATGGTTGTGTCTTTCTGACTGACAATGATTAACTGAGCTTATTTCTAAGAACTCTAATGACTAATGTGTGGCAAACTTCTGAGCCAGTTAAGTCCTCTATCTATTGATTATTACCCAAGCAAGCTAAAATACATGGAGAAGGATGATGAAACAGCATCCTCTCATTTCAAGAAAAGGCAAACAGATCACAAAAAGTATCTCAAGGTCCTAAATCAAGAAGTAACATATAGGCAATTTTTTCTGTGTTGATTGGGAATGTTAAAAAAAAAAAAAAAACTTGCATCTTGGAATCCCATTTAGTAAACAGTCCATTTATGTTGTAAAATTTCAAATTATGTACACTGCCATGAGAATGTCTGTTGTGGCATATAAGGTAGGCTTCATCCATAAGAATGCAGTATGTAGACAATTACCTTGTTTTTAAAACACCTTCTATTCACACACATTTTCAACAATGACATGGGTACACAAATAGTTACAGAAAAGAAAACAAACCATCATAAACATTGTTAATATTTTCATTGGTCTGATGCATTATACGCAAATATGTTCATTTTTATACAACCGATCACTACAACATTACATAAATTGCTCAAGTCCTGCCTTCCATTAAACTTCACTTCTCTACCTACTCCTCCTGAAAATTATTCTGTATGTATTCTTACCATCAATTCTGTATATGGGTGATTTGGTCCTTCTCTTTTCTAAAGATCCCACCTCTGATACTTTTATCAACTTTACAATATTCAATTCTTCTACTACGCATAGTTTACATTTTGATTTCCATTTTTTAGTAATTACTATGTTATCATCCAACAGTATTAAACTTAGCAATTCCTTACTATGTCCAGGCTATTCAGATTTTATATTCCACCTCAAAGGAATAATTTCCTTAGTTCTCTGTAGGGAATTTTTTAAATTTGCTGACTCACTGCATTCCCAAAACATGTTCCCAATTACCTCCCTCTTACCCATATCACATCCAACAATTGCATCTGCCTGGGGAGAAACTGTCTGAAATCTGCTCTGGGGAAAAGTACCTATGCAAAAAATTCCATCCATAAATCCAAACTCTGGACTTTATTGCTTACTTGGTAACCATATATATATCCTCCCAGTGCTCCTCTCTATTTTGCGTTTCCAGTATCTCTTCCCAAGCTTTTCTAACATCTTCTGATTGATTATTATGGTTATCATGGGATATTTTATATGCCCTACTAATTATCTTATTTTTAACAGCAGGCTTCTAATTTAGACTCATCCAAAGCTGGTATTTCATTTAGCACTCCCCTATCCCTTTCTCTTTGCCTATAATCTATCAATTCCTGGTAAGGAAGCAATCCCTAACCAGCAGTCCAACCTTCTGCTTGGCCTCATCAAAGTCCATTACCTTTCCATCCATAGTTATTTGGTCCCAATATATTAGTTTCTTTGCTAATTTTCTCCAGTAAATTCCAGCCTAATTTCTATGCTTCTACTTCCAATTACCCCTGCTGGTAAAATCTAATTTCTCCATTTCCACATTGGCTTGGTTCTTCTTCCCTTTTTTGTTTTTTTAATTAAACAAGAAACATCTTTATAAAATTATCACATACCATTATATAAATGAAAATAAACCATAATGACAATTTCAGTTGAAAACATTATACATCACAAACCATACTGACATAACTTTAGTTGCAAATATTATACATCACTTATAATCTATCTGGTCATCGGCAAACATTATATAGCTCATTCAAATCCTGCCTTCTCTTAAGCATCGTTCCTCCTACATTGGCTTAGTTCTTGGAATATAAGTAATAAAACCAGTAAAGTTCACATAAGACCAACTGGATGACCACCAGTTTGTTGAATTAATTTAATGATAAGCTCTTTTGTCCTTACTGGACTTCTTCCAAATATACAATAATATACAACACTGTGCACTTAAATAACCTTCCCAATTAACCATTCAGCAATCCAATTTCATAATCTTAATTAAAAAACTTTATTTAAAGTTCATCCAGTCATTTCTCTTATATTTTATTTACTAATACCTTCCAATTATAACTTATTACAAATCTTTTTAAGTACACTTTTAATTGACACTACATCATTTAATCCTGGAAACCTTGTAGCGTTTAGTTGGAGTTGCCATCTTAATTCTTTTGCCTTTACTGTTTTCTCCCATACTCAACCCCCCTTGGGTCCTGCCTAATCTTTTCTAAAACCAGAGACGGTTGGTCTTTTGTGATTTTTATTTGTTGTTGGAATACTTTCTGCTACTTTTTAAACATAATATTATGGTCGTTGTTATTCTTCTTGAGGGCCTGCATCCAAAATCCTAGTCTCTTCTTATTTCTTGAATTCCCAGCCCTATTTCATCATCATATCTTTCCACTTTGATTTGTAACCTTCTGCTTGAGTTACAAATAAAAGCCTTAAGTGTGTAACCATAAGGCATCACTTCAAATAAGATAATCATAAATTACTTTCTTTTATGGGGAGAAACAACTTACTCTACTTAACACCTGCCCTCTTCCCCAAGGAAATTCTTTCAATTCTTTATTGTCCACAACTTCTCTGGTTGATAAATATATGCCTGAGCTGCATATAAAACTAAAGGAAGCAGAAACATTTTCACTGCTTATATCTTACTATCCACAAACAATCATCCAAATATGCATTTATCCCCCAGGGGAAAATATTTGAACAGCAGCTCGATGTAGCAACTTAAATCTCACACCCACCTTTTTTAACCAAGAAGTTTTTATTTTTTAAACAAAAAATAACAGATAATCAATTACAATAAATGTATGCTCTATATATAATAATATATTATTAACAAACGAGCAAACTAAATTATTTACAATATTTACAAAGGCCTGATATTAGATATAAATGTAGAACTCCAAAATTTTTTAGTTTCAATGTTCATTCACTCATTATCATTATTTTCCAAATATAAGTCAATAAGTGGTGCGTAGTGTTGTCGCCTCACAGTAAGACGTTGTCCTGTTTGATTCTCAGCTAGAGCGTCTTCTGTGTGGAGACATGCGTGAATGGGCATATCTTTATTGAAGGTTGTGCACCAGGGCTGGCAAATTGGCACATAAAAATCCACTGCCAATCATTAGCGGACCGGAGTTCTGCTGTGGCGACCCCTAACCGGGAAAAGCTGAAAGACTCAACAACTTTAATCCAAGGATTGTTGAAAAATGTATTTGGATGGATTCTTAATTCTTTAACTTTGGTCTGTTTAACTGCTGTTTATTTTACGAATATGAAAAAATCTTCAAAAGATGGAGATGTACATGTTTTCTATTTTCTCGTAATGCTCTTCCTTGCAACAGCCATAACAGACCAAAGAATATTACAATTCACATTTTTCACATTTATTTTTGTCTTATTACATTAAATAAAATCAAAAACTTTGAAAGGGAAAAGTTATCAGAAAATGTTTGTAAAAATTCTTCTATTTTAAACCAAAAAAGACAATAACGAACATTCATAAAATATATGTACCCAATCAGCATTACAATTTTGTGAGAATCTCCAACATGAAATATTTCCATTTCCATTAATTCTAGCAACTCTATCAGAAGTTTGGAAAGCCCTATGTAAAAACTTCCATGTAAAAATATGCCAAGTTTGAGAACATGAGGTATGTTTAATAGAAGATAATAACACACCCACCTTTTGGTAATGTCTGACTGCAGGGATAAACTCATTTCTTTTCACCCTGATGTACAGTGAGTAATCATTTTCCACAAACATCATGCTGTTACCAATTTGCAATATTTTTCCTTTCTGCCATAATTTTATCAGGAGCAAAAATATTTGTGCTGGGACGACTACATATTTTCTAATATAGGTCTTGGCTACTTTCTCATGGTCAAATTTGCAGCATACACATGGTGTGCCCTTTCAATTTACAAATCCTGCTGTGGAATACCAGTCCAGTTGCTAATCTGCATTTTCATGCAATTAATGCAATATATTTCCTTCACACTGTCTGAATTTGTAGAAAATCCCATGTTTTTGTGTGCTCTGTCTTCTAACTCTACTATTTTTTTAAACAGTTCTTGAGAAGCTTCATATTCAGCCAGTCATTCCTTCCTTCATTCCAAACCCTGATTTCAGCAGTTTTGCCAGCTATGTTACAATTGTCATTAAGACCAGGATGTGGGTCCCACGTCACTACTATTAGAATGCCGCAAACTTGAATGGCAATTGACATTAAACACATTTTCTCACCCTGGTCTAAATGACAATTGTAACATAGCTTGTCTATTGAAATTAAAGAGCTGTATGAGACAATAAGTCTGGTTAAAAATGACACCTTAGATTTTAATGGTTATAGGAGAGTTTGTAGTATTTTAAACTTTAGCTACTTTAAGTAGAACTTGCACATTTTTTTACATCTGTATATTTATTTATCATAAAACAACTTATAATTGTTGTTACAACTTATTACCTGGCTGTTTTAAAAATTGATCGTAAAAACTGACTGTAAAGAAATTGTCTTTAAAGTAGGAAACAAGTTTTACACTTTGTTTCTTTTTGAGCAATTACTTTTTAATGATCTATGTTAGCCACTTATATAGTGTATCCAAGACTGTGTTGCTTTAAACAACATTTGTTTTTCCCACCTAATGGGCTTACTGATTGGCTAGTACTATCACATTACTCTGAAGCGGACCTTTTAAATTGCACCACATTGTCGTGCTTATTTTATTTCTGAAGAAGTTACTCCTGTTGAGTGAATAAAACGTGTTTCGTTTTAATACACTTTTTATATGTTAAAATAACAGTGTTTTGCGTGGTCACAGACTTCTGCGAGTGGCTGTTTGGAATCATTTCTGTTTTAATTATATATAGTAGACAAAATTACATACCATTAATTAAAAACATTATACTTTGTAGCCTGACTTCATGTACCACAATGCACAATATTTGCTGGTCACATGGGGAGACTAAATGTACCTTGTGTATTGTCCATTACATTCTGGTCCTGCTTGTATCTTTTCCTTCCATTCCACTACCCAGTACTATTCCTCAGTCCCACAGCATCCTTCTGTATACCATTCTTGTAATATATCCAAAAGGTTTTCTTATGTTTCCTTCTCCTTTATCCCTACCATAAACTCTTCTGGTCTGTTTGATAAAAAAGTAAATAATTTAGGAAAACGTGGTGACTTGTTAGCAAAACATATTATGAGGGGTTGTGTCCCTATTAATTAAAGGCATAGAAATAATGAAGTTATTCTACAAAAACTAAACAATTTGTATTTTCTGAAGGACATTTTTAATCCCAGTATTACTTAATCTGTACAAACACACATTTACAGGCAGATGTAAGAGTATACATGTGACTACTATAATTTATTAACAGCAGATGCTTTTTGTAACACATTTAACCGATTTCTTTTCTTTAAGAATATTGGCATTTCAAAAACTATTCAAAGTAATGTGCTCTTTTCGGTTTGGGTACCAATGGTAAAATTAAAATTCTAATGAAGTTTGTAGCCTGATCCATTATATCCCAGCTTGAGACAACAATAAACAAATGCACACTCAGGGCAACAAGCTTGGGCACTTCATCACTGATAGCAGTCTTCATTTTGCTCCAAAAAGTGTGGTAGAAATAGTTATTTTAGATAATTATAGAAGGAATTATGCTTATATCGACCAATTACTGAATATAAATCAGAAACAAAACCTGGATCAACTACACAAGAGATTTGCACTGGCCATGTTAATAACACTGAGATAAGGGGAAACATCTGGGAATGGACAGTACTTACAACATACTTATAATGAGGACAGTGTCCCTGGCAAGATAACCATCTGACTCCAACCTATACAGTGATTTATTGTATTAACAAACCAGGCAAAAGTGCCTATTTTCAGGAGTGATCTGGGAGCACTTCTCTAATAAATGGCTCGCCAGATTTGCATTACACTCAAGTTGAGACTGATATAATAAAAACAGTTAGTATAGAATGAGGAGTATAAGCAGCTCTTATCCTTGGGTCTCCATTCTATACTACCAGTTTTTGTATGGTAACACTGAGACCCCCCACCCAAAAAAAAAAAAAAGACACCGAATCACAAAAAAAAAAAAATTGTTTAACACATCTGTAGTATGCAATTTACAAAATCCATGAGTTCAGATGATGTTGAGGTATCTAGCAAAATATAAATTCATAATAATAGAAGGTGAGGGTGTGTAAAGTGTGACAGAAGTGAAAAGGGCTGCTTGAAAGTCCAAATAGGAAATAGAGCATTATAATATAGAAATACCAAGGCAAAGATACAGGTCTGCTAAAGCACTGAGTGGAATACATGAAAGGACTAGACAAAAATACCAAATTCCAACAAATGAAAAAGCCAAAAAGGAGAGATGGTGCAGACTGCACAAAAGTTTAATCACGTCTCCACACAATCAAATGAACGCTTTTTTTAAAAAACCTGCGTTTTCGTCCTAGAATGGACTTCATCAGATATAGCAACCATGTTACAAACATCCTTTTTATACATGATTAATTCTACCCTAACCAATCATTTCATACTTGCAATCTTGAATGTACAAATGAGCTTTCACATTTCATCAGTGTTAAAACTGTATGTCAGTTTTTCTTAAAATAATAATCTTTATTCATAAATAGTTAAAATTAATAAAAATCATTGTTTATGTTAAAAAGTCATTTTAAAACACTTTTAAAAAATTCATTTATGTGGTTTGTGTTAGTTTGGAAATCTTGAACGTTTGTATTTATATGTTTTTCCTAAAAAGTGTGCGTTATATAGGGCCATAGTGTTTGCCATTCATTACTGTTTGCTATGAGATAGTGCCATCTACTGGTCTTATTTATTATGACTTCTGCAGTTATGTCTTAGTTGCTTTTAATCTTAATAATGGTAGGATGGAAATGTATTCGTTTAAGCCAGGGGTTTTATTGGCTTCTAAGGCTAATTGCCACCATAATTCCTTGTAACCGATGTTGTAACTAGACAAAAACAAACAAAGAGGGGAATTCAGTAAGATAAAACCATTTATGGTCAAACATCTCTTCCAGAATGAAATGGTTTGCATACCTTTTTAGCATCTCTGCTTGACTTGAATTCTTGTTGAATAAATTTGTCACTTTCAATTGCCTCAATATCCCACAACCGCTTTACTTGCTCTGCAAGACTGTATTGCTCTATAAAACAAAAATGACAAAAATATTACTTGTGCTCTTCCCATACATTTGCTGCATAAAATGTTTAATATTCATTAAAATTATTTCATATGTAAGAGAATAAATGCTCATTTTGTCTAGTACAGCACTGATCATTTAGGGAAAAACACACACACGCATATATATGTGTGTGTGTGTGTGTGTGTATATATGTGTGTATATATATACATATATATATATATATATATATATATATATATATATATATATATATATACATG
This sequence comes from Protopterus annectens, assembly GCF_019279795.1. Taxonomy (NCBI): domain Eukaryota; kingdom Metazoa; phylum Chordata; order Ceratodontiformes; family Protopteridae; genus Protopterus; species Protopterus annectens. The sequence goes on from NC_056734.1 coordinate 701,527,303, forward strand.
CACACACAAAGCACTTGGCTACATAACTCAAATTAAGATAAAATGCTAATATCCAAGCTATTTGTGGGTCCCTGCATAATACTTAATAATTCTAATATTCAGCTCAGTTGTATCAAAGAAAGCAAATCTAATGAACCCTTTGGGATAAAAAAAAGATACTTTCAAAGTGAAATTGCACTTTTAAATGACACGGCTATAGATGGAAAGTGGCAGTTTTCTCTAAGCTGCAGTTGTCTGGGGCTGTGTTAAATCTGATGGGATGTAAAACCCCCACACTTTCCATAGAAAACACTGCACTTTTTAACACTTGATGTTTGTACTGTTAGCTAAAACAGATGTGTCTTCAGTAAATCTGTCATTAGCTGAAAGTCACAATTCTAAACTGCATAAAAATGACAACTTGATACAAACATCATGTTCCTTTAAGAAAATTATATTCCTTTCATCTGTAAAATAATGCAAATGACACAAGTTAAGTATTTAAGATCTAGTTCATATTAACTGGCCAATGGCGAAGCACTGAGGATGAGACTCCATACTTCATATCTCCAACCACGTCAAATTCTTGATCTGGGGGATGGACTGACAACTGCTCATAATAAATGGCGAATGGCAACTCTGGGAGATTTGTATATAAGAAAGTAAGGTATAATGTAAGGAAAACATACATGCCCACTTGGCATTATAGTCATTTCCTTGTGAATGGGAAGAAAGCTACAGGTTACAGCTATAGTCTCTTCCTACAGGAAAGTACTCAGTATACATTAGTGCAAAAACCTTTCTCTGTTCAACTACAGACAGATGGTGAGTGTGTGCATGGAGCATTTAGAAGTAGATAAACATGACATGCTTTTAATATGTCACCTGCAGTCACTTGCTTTGACAACGATCATGTATTTTGTGTGAATATAATAAAATATGCCCTATTCTTTTATGCTGCCTGAAAAGTATAAGATCTGTCTTATTCTATTACTCTGCTTTGTGTAAATAAATTACACATACCTTAAAGCTGCTATGCAAACTGCAGTCAAGTTAGATGCTGAATACATTCTGTGAACTTCAAATTAAACGTATCAGAAGAGAATTATTTTTTTGGCCCAGTCCCCTCAATAAATATTTAGCCCATCCCCTGCAGGCTGCCTAGCGGGCCCATTCAGTTGCTTGAGCAACAGCCCTATGACCCATAAGTTCCCTAGGGTGAAAGCTGAGTAAAAGGCATACAGAAGCTGCTATCCATGCATTAGGGAGTGTTATTTTGGGGTTAAACCCTACTCTTCTGCACATGTCCATTGGCATCCACGGGACTGATTTGTAATATGCCTTTGGGACTAACATCCTGTCTCCTTGTCAAAACTCAGAAAAGACTGTTAATACAGAATTTTGAATTAGGCAGTGTCAAAACTTAGTGAACCATAAAGAAAAGCTATGCTATTATAAGGAAAATAAACAAAATACTGCCTCTGTTTGCTTGTATTGTGGTGAGGAAATTAAGACTCTATACTAACGTTTGCTCAAATTCTGATCTGTGAATCCAAATCATGACAGGAAGATAAAGAAGAAATACTATGTTCTGGTTCATATACATATTTTTATAATTTGTGCCCTTAGAGATAACAGATATGCTCATAACTACTCTAACCAATATTTTACAAACTGTGACTTAGTGATATTTTTATAAACTTTATCACAAGTGTGCTTCTGAAGGACAGCTACTGTCAGTGGCAACAGGTGGATTCCAAATGGGAGAGCTTGTACCCTCTCTGGTTCTCTAAGGGATTTGTTTTAACTTTCCTTCTTTCTGTGCTATTTTTGGATTTTGTTCAGTGTATTTGACTGGATTAATCACTAACTGTGCTGTGGCACATTTGTGCCCCTAAAGAAACTATGTAGTTGAATATCAAAGGAAGAGTAATAATTGTGAATGAGGGGCTGTGATCAGTATTTTTTTCACCTTAGTTGTAGTCCCTTTAGAGCTGCTACTTTTGGATGCAGACTGGAGGTTGGAAGCAACGGCAGGTGTAGAAGAACAAAGAATGGAAATTATGTACAGTCGTTCACTAACTTGCTCATGCTTTTTTTTGCTGGACTTTCTCTGTGTGTGTGTGTGTGTGTGTATATATATATATATATATATATATATATATATATATATATATATATGTATACAGTAAGAATTTACTTGGAACCTGAGCTGCTGAGTTAATGCTTTATTTGCCATTCCCTGAGCATATTTGTAGTATTTTTAATGTGAATATTCATCTTGCTCAATGTTTTTCTTTGACGTTGAATTCTGTATGTTTATCCATCATAATTGCCTTTCGTTCTGGTGGCAGCTGCTTATTTTGTGCAACTTATGTAAGGATTATATGAAGAAGCTGGGACACTGAGTTTTATATTTGGACTCAAATTTGTATGTACTATGTTGGTTTGGGGCCTTTGTTTGACAGTGAAAGTTACTATGTTGTACTTTATGTGACAATGTTAACTTCTTGTGTTATATTGCTCACTTTAATCAAAAATATTTTGCGCAGCAAGATTTGTTTTAACAAATCATTACATACTACATATAGTTATTTTATTTGATTAGAATTCCTTGCATTGTTTAAGTGATGGTTTTCTTTGTAAAGTGCTTAGAAATAAGCACTATAATAAACAAACTAAATGTACAAAAAAGTGAATGCCTTCAAACTTTGTTGTACAGTCCTGGCTTTTATTAGGATCTGCTTCAAACACTTAGATGCAAATAAACTTTTTTGTTTTCAAATGCTATATCTAACACATGAACAAGAAATAAACCTCTTCCATTTGATAGCAGAATGAGGTAATTAACCTAATTGGTCTGCCCTTTAAGAGCACTGAACAGTCTACCTCCTGTCACTCTTCCATTAAGATTAAGAAAAAATGTGAAAACTTTTAAAAACATTTTTGCATTTTCTGCTCTAATAAAATTACTTTTCACAATTATAGAAACAGAAGTAAAAAAATGAGTTGAAAGAGTAAATATGGTAATCTTGGATGTAGAGTTAAGATGATTCTGTAAAGGGAAAGCATGGCTACATTTAAGGAGTATAATTTAAGCATTCTAATGATGCTGTTGTTAGGATTAAAATTATTATTATACCCTATTCGTCCCACAGCCATAAGTCTTCAGTAGGTTTCAGCACTACAGACTACTGAATACCACATATAAACTGAATTATGGTTGACAATAATCCTCTTTCGCTTCTGAGTCTTTGCTCACTTTCATGAACCACCACCACCACCACTCAATTTTCTTCAAATGGCTACTTTCAAAGATTTACACAAAGAAACTAGGGGAAATGTTTAGCAGCTGTTCAAGCTGAATGAGACCTGTCGCATATCCAGTCTGTGTTAATGATGCTCACATCTCTCAGTAATGGTAACAGCCTTGTCTGTCATTATTCAGTGAGCAAAATTTCACCTGAAAAACAGCTCTCCTATACTTCTTTAGGATTAACAAATCTAATCCTTTCTGAAGGACCTGCTGTATTTCCAATCACAATTAAAGCAAAGGCTAGAAATCTATAGTCATGTACCATAACAGCCTTAAAACATACCAAGTGACAAATAAGGTTATGATGACTGAATCAATTGTAATTAATTCACTCCACAGGAGCACAGCATTGCTCGCTGTTAACCTTCCCACACGAACAATGGTACATCATCAGCTATAATTCTTGCTATAACCAAAAAGAATTTTCTCTTGAGAAAACGTTAGTCATTTGTATGACCTTTGCAGCTCACTATCTAGTTTTAACCAAGACAAAGTGGGTGAAGAATGTCTAGGTAAATACGCTATTAAACAAAATAGATTAAACAGCTGTGTGGTTTAGAATGAGGGAAGGGCAGGGGTGGCTCGTGCTACTGGCCTGCAGGACTGCAGCCCCCCCCCCCAGCTGTAAAAAGAAAAGTAAAAAAGAAAACACAAAGTAAAAAAAACAAAAAGAACGCACTCACTGCATTTCCCGATCTGGACTGCTGGTGAACCAGTCCAGAGGAGGAAGACAGTATTCAGCAGCAGAGACCCCAGAAGTCTACGTAGTTACAACTGCATAGACTGGAAGGGGATTAGACTGCAATGTCTGAAGGCTGCTACCCAGCCTGCTCTCACATGAGGGAAGGACTTTCTCTCACAGGCTTTGTGTGTGTGTGTGTGTGTGTGTGTGTGAGAGAGAGAGAGAGAGAGATGCCCCAGTTAAATATACCTGGTGGCTAGATAGACTCAAACTCTGCACCTTGGGACCATGTAGTAAGAATTTGAATTCCCTATCCATCACCACTTGTGAGATTTTTGCCTCATATTGTGGTTTTCCGCATTTTGAATAATGACAGGCATTTGAATTTCAGACTTCATTTTCTTCAGAAAGTACATGGTAACACAAAACCATTTATTCTAGCAATTTTCTGTTTGTAAGATCAATATTTGAAATTTGTCCCTATTTTTGGGGCTATATTCCTCCATTATTGGCTTTGTCTAGGTGTTTTGTGCTAAGAGGTTGAGAGCTATGAGAACTGAATTCAGTAAATGATAGCCATTTAAGTTTCAGTCTACCTATCTTTCAAGAAACAACTGATTTGGCATAGTGGTATGTTGCTCTGACTGTAGTGCACAGTGCACAGGGTACAGGGTCCAAGACGTGGCAGTGAAATGCAAGGTGGCAACACAGCATTGTATTCTAGCAACTTTCCAAGAGTATACAAGCAATGTTTAAAATGTGTCCCTAGTTTTTCGGCTTTTGTCCCCCCCCCAAATAAATTTTTGCTTTTCCAGATTTCTTGTGCTTCAAAGTTGAGAGATAAAGTTGACTGTTGAGTGGATTTTACAAGCATCTAACAGCTTGAAGAGAAGTTTAATGCTGCTTATGTGAGTCTGCTTGTATTGTTAATAGTACAACAGGTAGTGTACTTGCTTTTCATGCAGATGGCTGTGGGTTTTACTCCCACAGTATATAGATGCATCACTGTACTGTACTGTACTTTTAAAGGGGGTGGATGCTGCAGTCCTGAGAATGTCCTCTTTGGTGGAGATACCTAGTAGCGTCGAACCTATCAGTTTGCCAACCATTCCCTATTGCAATATTACTAGCTTATCATTTTTTATTGTAACAGGCAATTTATTCAACAGCAACAGACACTTTATTTGTAGATGAAACAATGAAATATTAAAGTTGTTTGTTAACAGCAACCTCGTCATTAGTTTCAGATCTCTTTAATGTGGAATTATTTAGATGACTTTTACTTCTGCAGAGATTGTGCATATTTACTGACACTGGTGGATTGTAGAAGTTTGAGTAAACTTTTATGATGGAAATGTTCTGAACTGGGCAGTTTTGTCATTATTAGTGCATGCATTTTGTTTCATTGTTTACTGGAAAAATGTACAAAACAATAAATTTAAAATGCCCTCTAACAGCTGTACTGTATTACACGAGGAATATAATTTAATACAATCAGGAAGGTGCATCAAAGAACACGTGTATGTTTCCTGTGCAAGGGGCCTATGATTTGAAAATGGCCCAAAGTTAATCTTTATCTGCCACTGGCCAGATGTATTTTCTTTGAATTTGGGTTTCAATGCTGTTTCAATGAATGTGAGTTTCCTGGGAAGAGAAGTTTTAATGCCAAGTCTATTTTTATTGTGAGACTGCATTGCTTTGTTTAGCAGATGTCTATTAGTGTTTGTGCTGTAAAATGTAAAATAAAACTTTTAAATTAAATACAAATCATTGTAGAAGTAAATCAGTATGCACATTACAGTGTTTATGTCAAATGGGGTGAAATAGCCAAGTAATGGGACATTGCAATAGCTGCAGTGGGGAGGCCCATTCGACCATGATTTGTGAGGGAGGAAAAGGCAGCAAACTCAGACATCCCAGGCTGAACTATATCTCTTAATTGTCTAGATTTTTGCAGAATGAATACATTTCTGCATCTTATTTTTGGTTTGTTTCTCATAAAATCTGTGGTTTTCTGGCAAATTATTTATGAATAAAGTCACTAAATAATGACAGACATTGAGTTTCACACTTCATACTCTTCAGAAAAATGCATGTTAAAGCAAGACCTGCTGTTCTGTCAACTGAGTAAGTTTATACAAGAGCAAATTTTAGTACTGTTTGTATGTTCCCCCAATATATTTGGCATTGTCTAGATTTTCTGCGTTAATAGAATGAGAGGTACACGCAAATAAATCACTTTATAAAATTAGGTATATCCAACCCTCTCAATTGTGGATTTTGGCTCAAAATGTTGCTCTCTCCCTAATAATCCCTACACAAAATGGCAAATTTGGAAGAAAACACGGATGGTTTACAATTAATAAATAATTGTAATGATCAAAGTTACAGATTACTTTTAATTTCAGAAATGCATGTAGATTCTTTTAATTTTTTCAGCTTCTCAAGTTAACAGTACTAATATTAAAAAGTGTCCCTTCTTTGACAGGTTCCCAGCTGTATTGTGTGGCTATTTTATATTTTTGCATCACATTTTTGGTCTGATTTTCATAAAATTGTGGTTTTCTGGCAAATTATTAAAGACTGAAGTTAGAAAATAATGACAGACATTTGAGTTTCAGATTTCATACCCTTCAGAAAATTCATACTAATGCAAAACCTACTATTTTATTATCTTTCTAAGTTTAGAAGAGCAATATTTAAAATTGTCCTTATTTTTGGGCCTTTGTCTCACTTCTATTTATGGTGTTGTCCAGATTTCTTGCTCTGAGGCTAAGAGGTATGACAATTGTGTCAGGGCCATCACCGTCAGCCAGAGAAATTTCAAATTGTGACATACTTGTTGCACCCCACTCCCCACGTAGTGACTCTGGATGTGTCCAAGCAAGGCGAGGAGCAGTTATGCAGTGTAAGTGTGCAGAGTATCCCCCCATCGTCCCCATCGTAGGTAGACACAAGTACTACTGTGGCTTTTCATCGGTCCTTGATTTTGCAGAATGTTCTGGATTTCTGTCATATTTTTATACTTTTGATTTATGCTTCTTATTCAGAAAACGCAGTGCCTGTTGCTCTGTTTTTAAGTAGCAATGTTTTAATGACCATCAGATCAGGTAAGCTTGTCTGAGACTGTAAGATGCAAGTAAGCTTTAATAAGCATACTGTTAAAGAATTACCAACATTGAAAGCCTTTTTGTTGTTGCCATGCAGAGAATATTTACATAACTAGATAGCATATAAGCCTTAGGTATTGAAATGCATATGACAGTATTTGTAATAAAGGACTGGATTACAGTATTTTCAGATGTTCATTACATTTGTTGGAGACTTGCAGTCATCTTTGCAGGCTTTACCCGTAAACAGAATGCCAATCTATCATGTGTGGTCCATAACCTGTGCAGTAATCCTTTAAGCAATTTATCTTGAGCTTCTTTCTTGTTTGCTGTTCATTTTTTACCTTGATCATGTTTTCCCCATGAAACAAGTAGATAGTTGTTGTCAGGCAGCAGGTCTTTTTTGGATAAGAAACATTTTTACAAGTGGGGGTATTGCTACTTTTAGCATGTTACTTGGTACTTTATAAAGCTGAATATAAATTATAATTAGAACTGCAGTGCAAGGAGAAGCGGTTTGAGTTGACTGCTGCTTGTTTTTTTATACTTGATTTTGACTGACATTCCAGTAATGTATTTAAAAAGTAATGTATTTTTTCATGCCTCGCAACCTTTTTGTTTCCATCTACATATTAAGTAAGCTGTCATGTAGCCAATGCACTGAAATATTTTTTTTCTTCTACAATTCATTTTGTCTTGATTGGACTCTCATAATGACGGTTTGGCAGTGGCACCCAGGGCAATGTATTTAATTAAAGCCCCAGTTGTTGTGCTTTTTAGCATAGCCCCACCCCTTTCTGGTTGGCCACACCCCTTCCCATTGGCCACACCCATTCAGTTGTCTCCTGCAGCTCCCCTTTGATTTGACGTCACCAACTGCCACTGGGGAAGGGTAAGAATCTAAAGGAAACCAAGCGGGATTTCAGAGTGGTTTTATGCTGAGATTGGTCAGATGGTCAAGATGAGTTAAGAGTCTGCAGACAGACTGAGAAGGTGAAAAAGCTATAGGATGGAATAGAGAGAGGTTTTGGACAAGTGTTTAATGAAAGGACAAATGGAGGAAAAAAAGAGAAGATGTCATGACAGCAAATGGGGAAAGGAAGTACAAAACAGAACAGTGGGGGTTTAAGAAGCACAGTAGAAGGTTGCAAGCAGGAAGATGGAAAATGGGTTTTGGGTAACTGGTGCAAGTTGAAAGGGACATGGCAAAATGGATCAAGAACAACAAAAAAGGCATTTTAGATATATAGCAGGAAGGAAGAAGAAATGGAGGGACATACTTTAACAGGATATGTAAGGATGAAAAGAATATTACAGAAGGGGCAAAATCAGAATTAAACAGTTTTCCTAAATCTTCAAGAACAAAAAAGAAGTTAAGGTGTTATGCTGGTTTGAAGCAAAAGCAGACTGAACAGACTGGTAGACAAACAAGAATAGAGAGGGAGGAAGTGGAGAGCAGTCAGGCTGCCTCCTAGCACCTTCAAGCAACTGGAAGGTTTGATAGCAGTATTTCAGAAAGACAGCTATAACAAACCAGTGGTCTACACAGAAGTAGCTGAGGGATGGAAGATGAATGACAGTAAAAGTATTGTATGGGAGATAACATGAAAATTTCAGGGTACTACAGCCTAACAGTGGTGTTCAGGAAAGTCATGGACAGACTCCTGAAAGAAAGGCTAGCTGCTGTCCTAGAGGACAACAATCTCCAGGACAACAGCCAACATATGTTTAGGGCCAGAATAAATTTTAAGTTAAACTTGCCCCAGTTTTATGACTGGAGTTTAGAAAAAACGACGATTAAAAAGTACTGCTACAGACATCTATGTGGGCATCAGAAAGGTGTCCAATTAGTTCATATACAGGCAGCTGTTAGAAAAACTGAAGGAGTTTAGGTGAAAGCAAAAGAAAGAGAAAGTGGACTGTGACACAGTCGGAGGATAGTGCTCAGGTGAGAAGGACAACTTCAGAGACAAAGGGAAGTTAAAACTGCAGAGATCAGTCCTTGGTCCAGAAGTCTTTAATGTGTTAATTTCAGACATACATTTGGGAACAGAAAACAGCATCAATGTCTTCAACTGACAACACAAAGATAGGAGCATCCACTGTGTATGTGGGTGACAGTCAAATGAATTTGGAAAGGCTGGCCAAGTAGGCAGAAAAACAGTAGATGAGGTTCAGTGCAGATGAATATTAAGCAGTATACTTTTTTAAATTTTATTTATTTTTATTTTGCATTTGTTTACCGAGATAGTCCGACTGGACACAGGTCCATTTTCAGCAGAGGCCAGAGGAGAAAAGCTCCATAATAAGTACAAAATTAAACAAAATGATTAACAATTTTAAGAAGCAAATATGAGAAAAACAACATAAAAAACAATATGAAAAATACTGTATAAGCAAATATGGAAAAACAAGATATATATATACATATATATATATATATATATATATATATATATATATATATATATACAGAGAATAAAACATAGTTAACAGCAAAGATATTCATGTGATAAGTCTACAATTTTCATAAGCAGTTAGAGTTTCATAAGGCTGTAAAAATTATACAGTGGTTGAAATAGGCAGTACGTTTTATGGAGTGAATGAACAGAAGGAATTATGTGATGCAAGGGCATAGACATTTTTCCATTATGTGATTTAAGTGAGTTTTTAAAATGGGTAGGAGTTGAGGCAGAAATCAGCAGAAGGGACATTATTCCAGGCTCTAGCTATGGTGTGAGAGAACAGAGCTTTTCCTGCGCTATTGTTAGCCTTTGAGATACAGAGTTGAGACTTGGATGAGCGGAGAGGACGATTTGTATTATAGTGGGTGACGAGTTGGCCTAGTGCTGTTTTTTTTTCAGGATGTCTTACAACACTCTAGGCAATGACTAGCTGGGTAGTAAGTTAGTAGTTGGGGAAGTTCTAACCATTGTAGTTCCCTTAGAGCCTGGCTGTGGTAGGTTCTGAAGGTGGAGTTATTGACACATTTGGCGATTTTGTTATAACATGACAAGTCTGGCAAGATCAAGTCTTCTGACTTGGGTAAGGATAGGAGCGGCATACAGTACAATGGACAGTAGGTGAGTTTGGGCAAGGGTAATCCGAGCTTGTCTTGTGAGGGATTTTCTGGTCTATAAAGTGTTCCAATTTTTTATGGACCTTTTTGATTGTGAAATATGGATGTCGAAAAGTAGGTTTTTGTCAATTTCAATGCCTAGGCGTTATGTGTGGTCAGAGGGAGAGATAATAATGCCATTTTTGGAGGAGACAGTGAAGGATAGAGGGGTAAGGCATGGTTTTGTTGGGGGTGAAAATAAGAAGTTATGTACCTACCATAACGTTCCATGTTAGTTGTCTTCTCTCGCCTTCTTTCTTGCTTGATGGGTTCGGAGCCGATCCTCGGCTCCGACTTACTGCTAAGCTCGAGAGTCACTTTTACCAGCTCGAGGCAGCCCCATATCCCATGATGCAAAGTACCCAGATCTCGTTTGATGACAAAGGGCAATAGCACCAAGCATAAACACTTCCCAAAGGAAGAAAGAAAGCCTACAGGATGGAAGAAGGACCAGCTCTGAATGGTCTTCAGCATAATAATTCCTTGTAGAAAGGTCTGTCCAGGCCTGGGGAAGGAGGAGGGTCGCAAGAAAGAAGGCGAGAGAAGACAACTAACATGGAACGTTATGGTAGGTACATAACTTAATGTTAAGTTGTCAATCTCGCCTTCATTCTTGCTTGATGGGACCGCCCCTAGCACCTCTATCCTGGGTAGCTCAATGGAACAGACTCTTGAGGACTGTAGAGCCAAAACTGGCTCTGTCCCTGGAGGCCAAGTCCAATTTGTAATGGGAAACAAAAGTATGAGGAGTGGCCCAAGTGGCCGCTGCACAAATAGTGTCTAAAGGAAGTCTAGCTTGAAAGGCTGTAGAAGTAGCTAAGCTCCTAGTTGAATGTGCTTTAGGTTTTGAGCACAGCTGTTTTCCCCTGAGCAGATAAATTTCAGAGATGACAGAAGAAAGCCATCTAGATAAGGTCACTTTAGAGACAGGAAGGCCTTTCTTGTTATCCATAGGAAACAAAGAGTTGATCGGATTTCCTAAATTGTTTAGTTCTGTCCAAATAATATCTGAGTTGGTGGTGGACATCAAGATAATGTAGTTTTTGTTCTGATCTGTTTGAATAGTTTGGAAAAAATACAGGGAGATCAATGGATTGATTCAAATTAGTCTTTGAGGCGACCTTAGGCAAAAAGGTTGGATTAGTTCTCAATGATACTCTGTCTTTGTGAAAGACCAAATAGGGGGGTCGAACCGATAGAGCATGAAGTTCAGACACCCTCCTGGCCGATGTAATAGCGACTAGGAATAATATTTTCCAAGAAAGAAATTTTAGGGAGCAAGAAACAGCTGGCTCGAAGGGGGGAAGAATCAAGGATGTCAGCACTAAATTTAGATCCCATTGAGGAGGAGGATTCCTGATTGGAGGCTTTAGCAGGAAAATTCCTTTCAAGAAGGCTCTACAAAGCCTATGGGACATAATATTGTGATCTGCGATTCCGACATGAAAGTTCGAGATAGCAGCCAATTGAACTCTAACTGTGGAAGAAGAGGAGCCTGCATGAAAAATCTCCGCTAAGAAGTCTAAAACTGCCTGAACTGGGGCAGTGAAGGGATCAATATTCTTGGCTTTAGCCCAATAACAGAAACGTTTCCATTTGCTTGTATAAATCCTCCTGGTAGAGGATTTTAAAGAAGCTACTATGATGTCTCTAACAGGGTTAGAGATCAAAGGAAGCCTGGCTAAGGAAGGAAGTGGAGCAACCATGCTGTGAGGTTGAGAGAAGGGATAGACCGGTGCAGCTGACCGGATTGGTGAATCAGAAGATCTGGCACTGGGTCCAGATGCCACGGCTGCACCAAAAGGTGACGATGTAGGAACGGAACCAAATTTGTCGAGGCCAATAAGGAGCAAGGAGAATCATTTGGCTCTCAAACGGTAGCTTTCTGGATAACTTGAGGGATCAGGGGAAAGGAGGAAAGGCATAAAGAAGTCCCTGGGGCCAATCCTGGGTCAGAGCGTCTCTGGGGGATGGCCTGATAGAGGGAAGATAGAGTAAAAGTCTGGGAATTTGCTGTTTTGGGGAGTAGCAAAATGATCGCAACATGGGCGACCCCATTCCAGAAAAATCTCTCCACTATAGATTGCTTGAGAGACCACTCGTGAGGCATGAGAATAGCTCTGCTCAATCTGTCCGCTAAAATGTTGGTTTTCCCAGGGATGTGCGTTGCTACCAGAAACCGATGAGAGGAGATCGCCCATTGCCAAAGTCTGAGCGCTTCTCGACACAAGGGGTAGGACTTGGTTCCGCCCTGTTTGTTGATATACCAAACTACAGACATGTTGTCTGTGTGGACTGCAATTGTCCCTACAGGAAGAAAGTCGTTGAGGGCTTGCAACGTTAAAAGCACCGCTCTCATCTCTAGGACATTTATGTGCAGGTGGTACTCGAACGGTTGCCACGTCCCATGAACCATCCTGCCCTGATAATGCCCCCCCCACCCGATCAGGGAGGCATCTGTGGTGACAGTGGCTACCGGGGATGGGGGTACAAAGTGTCTGCCTTGGTGAATCTGGGGAGAAGTGATCCACCAAGCAAGATGATTTTGCAAATCTGTGTCACCAGAATTTGGTGACGATTGGAAGTTGTTGGTAAGACCACTGAGTGAACAACATCCACTGAAGAAGGCGCATGTAGAAGCGAGCCAGGAAGAAGAGTAATGGCCGCAGCCATGAGACCTAATACCTTTAGAACCATTCTGGCCTGTACTTTCTTGTTGGCTAGAATGATCCTGACATGACTTTGAATGTCTGAAACTCTTTGGTCTGTAAGGGTAGCTGACATCCGAACAGTGTTTAAGTTTGCGCCTATGAAAGTAATAGACTGGCAGGGCAATAAGGATGACTTTTGAAGTTGATCGAGATGCCCAAATGAGAACAAAGATTTATTGTGTAATCCCTGGCTTGAACAAGCTGATGCCTGGTGGTGGCTGACAGGAGCCAGTCGTCGAGATACGGAAACACCTGGAATCCTTGACGTCTCAGGTGAGCCGTGACCACTGCCATGCATTTGGTGAACACTCTGGGGCTGTGGTGAGACCAAAGGGCAGGGCTCTGAACTGGAAATGACTGGACCCCAGCCGAAAGCGGAGAAATCTCCTGGACCGTCTGTGAATTTTATGTGATAGCACGCATCCTGAAGATCTATTGAGCACATCCAGTTGTCCTTCTGCAAGAAGGGCAGAATCGACTGAAGAGTGACCATTCGAATCTTGTCTTCCTCACAGACTTGTTGAGTCTGCTGAGATCCAATATTGGTCTCCAGTCTCCGTCTTTTGGGGACCAAAAAGAACCTTGAGTAGATTCCGGCTCTGAATGGTCTGTTGTAACTGGCTGAATGGCTCTTTGCAGTAGTTTTGAGACTTCTAACTCTGCAATTTCCCTTAGTCCGGGTGGTACATCTGGAAGGGAATTTGAGGGATAGAAAGGACTTTCCTCGAAAGGAATTTTGTAACCCTCGGATATGACCGACTGTACCCATCTGTCTTGAGTGAGAGAACGCCAGGCTTCTGGGTACAGCGATAGTCTTCCCCCGACTGCCTCCAAGGAGGGACAGCCGGGCAACATCTCAGGGATGCTGAAAGGGCTTGTCAGAGAGAGACTCTCAATTTTCCCTGGTTTTGTGGACCCCCTCTGCCTCTAGAGCGGCGTCTGTTGTTACCCCCTCTGCCTCTAGGGGTAAACTGACCACGTGAATCCGGCGTGACTCCTTGGGATTTGCGGAACCACATTTTGCCACCCTTCTGTCCTTTGTTTTTCCACCCCTTCTAGACCTTATCCCAGACTCCTACGGCAGAAAGAGTTTTGCCGTCCTGCTCACACCTGGTCAACGTTTCCTTCACTTGAGGGCCAAACAAAGCTGACCCATCAAAGGGAGAGTTTGTGAAGGATGCCTTAAAGGGATCTGCAAAATTACATAGCCGCATCCAGGCTTGGCGTCTAAGAGCCACACCTGTACCTGCCCTACTCTCCATCAGCAGCATATGATATCAGCCGCATGGAGGAGTTTGCAATGGAGTTAAGGGTTCCTAGCTGCAAAGCAATTTTTCTGAGCCCCGCAGCTGTAGGATCCTGCACAACTTCACCTAGCTCCTTAAGGATATCCCTTTGGAGTCTGGTGAAGTGACAAAGGTAGTTCAGCGAACGCAGCAAAGGTCGCTGAAGAAAACATCCGCTACCATATCTATCCATGGTCCTAGAGTCCTTATTAGGAGGATGGACAGGTACGGAAGGATCTGCAAGTTCCTTCTTGGTGGCAGCCGCCACCACCATGGCATCACCGGGACACCTTTTGTAAGGAATTGCTTGTCCGACGGGCAGTAATAAATTTAGAAGGCCTCCTAGGCACAGGCTCTACAGAGTCAGGAGCAGCCCACGCCTTCGAGCAATAACCTGCATAAGGGGGTCGAAGGCGGAGACACCCAGGAGGTGGAGGGCCGAGATCCAAACGCCCAGGTATACTGACTCATCCTCAGAGGGATTATTGGTGGGCCAGTTTCCCTCTGTCTAAGGAGTTCTAGGATGTCTGAGAAGGAGACATCCTCAGAGGGGATCTTGGGGATCCCTCTGACTCATCTAAGTCAGTATCTGAAGTGATAGACTCGGGGAGTCTACGTGTTTTCTTACATGTCCTCTTCCGCAGAGGATCCCCGACAAATCAGGAGAATCCTCGGAAGAGGGGATCTTCCCAGTGGGGAAACCTGAGGCGGAGGATCTCTGGGTCCTGGAGCAAGAGAAGTGGCAGAGATGTCAACAGGCACTAGAGGGAGGAGCTAAGGGAACAGACTGCTGGCTGAGACCAGTGGCCAGCACACTCTTCATCACCTCAAGGCCCCTCCCAGGAAGGTCCGAGAGAACCCGCTCAAGAACTAGGAACTCCAGGACCCACGAAAAGGAGGGCTCGAGGCAGATGTCGGAGCCGAGCTCACCAAGGCCGAGGCTCCAAGGGGACAAGGGTCTGATGCCACTCACCCGGAGGAGACCAGGGAAGCCCGCCAACCTCTAAGGAAGGTCTCAAGAGGAGATAAGAGTAGAGGCTGAAGGAGCAGAAGGGGTATCTGTCCCTCAGCCATAGCAGAAACCATTCCGAAGACTCCAACTCCAAACTCTGAGGTAGAGTCGAAGGAGGAACTGCAATGGGTGTGGACTAATAGTCGCCTGCTGAGACGGACTATGTAGCATTTGGGCCAGTGCCTGAGACTTTAGTAATCTACTGACCACTCTTTCCAAATCATGGTCAGAAAGCCTGGATGACCTTGAAGATCGGGTTCGATGGCTCCGCTCCGAGAGGCGAAGCTGGAGCCATATCGCTCCAAGGAAGGGGACCTAGACCTCTCCCTCGAAGGAACCATCGGAGCCGATGAAACCACTGAAACTGTCGGAGCCGACAACTTATCGGCACCGACAGGTAGCTGATGCATCGGCTCCAGCCGGAGCCGATACGCCATAAATGTCGGAGCCGATCGGAGCCGACACCGATGCCTGGCCACATGGTGGTCGGAACCGATCGAGCCGACAAGTGGTCGAACAGAGTCGGCACCGATAGCCATCGCCGGTTTGGGGGTATTCCAGAATCGGCCCAGCCGAGCCGATCTCGACTCTGAATGGTCAGGAGCCGAGGCCACAGGCTTGGACACAGAAGCCTGCCCTCAAAATCCTGCAGGACTCTCTGGCTAAAAGATGACATATAGCACAGGAGTCCTGCAGGTGAAGAGGCCCCAGGCAATACATTCAAGAAGTGTGACCGTCTGTCAGAGACATCTTCTGACAGCACGAGTCACACTTCTTAAAGCCTGAGACCCTTTCTTTAGACATGGCGATAAAACACACACACACAACACCAGTCCAAGAAATTAAATTAAATATACCAAAAGGTATCAATAACAGACACACACCCTAACGGGGGGGGGGATGGGATGGGTGAAAGTCTGACTAAAAGTTGTGAGGAGACAGGGAAATTTTCTGTCAGAAAGGGATTAAAACTAAGTTAAAACTAATAATCTTAAGGTTTTTTTGTAAAAAGGGGCTAAAATAGTAAAGTAACAATTCACTTACCAGGAGCTGGTAAAAGGAGGACCTCATCAGCGAAGCGGCAAACGAGATCTGGGTACTTACCACCTTGCGTCATGGGATATGGGGCTGCCTCGAGCTGGTAAAAGTGACTCTCGAGCTTAGCAAGTGCCGAGTCGGAGCCGAGGATCGGCTCCGAACCCATCAAGCAAGAATGAAGGCGAGATTGACAACTTAACATGTAACAATTTAGTTTTATTAGGGTTTAGGATAAGTTGGATTTGAGTGATCCATGTTTTGACAGAGCTAAAAGATTCCTGAGTGAGTTGCTTTAGAGTGGTGATTAATGGTGCTGAACAAATGAGAGTTGAATTGTCTGCGTATTGTATAAGTGAATCATGCAGTGTGGTGGTATGGAGATTACTGGTATATATGGAGAAAAGAAGTGGGCCTAATATTGAGCCTTGTGGTACACCTATGGTAGTTGGAGTAGGAGGGAATAGTACACCTTGCCATTGGACAGATTGTTCTCTTTCAGAGATATAGCTTTTAAACCATGCTATAGTGGATGGGGCAAAGGATAGGGAGGCCAGGGTTTTGAATAGTAAGGAATATGAGGCTATGTCAAATGCTTTGGAGAGCTCTAAAGATATTGCAAATACAAAGTTGTTGTTATTTCTCTGTTGGTTGACTAGACTGGTAAAAGAGAGCAGATCAGTTGCTGTACTGTGGTGTTGCCTGAAACCATGCTGTGTGTGGGAGAGGAGATTATGTAAGTTTAGGAAATGCATCACTTCAGAATGTATACATTTCTCAAGTACTTTAGATAAGGGAGACAGAATGGCAATGGGGTGATAATTTGAGTATTCATAATAATTTCCACCTTTATGAAGTGGAATAATATATGATACCTTCCATAGTTGTGGGATGCAAGATTCTTGTATGGAGCAGTTAATAAGAATAGAAATAGGGCAGGATAATGATTCAGCAGCTATTTTTAGGAAGTTGGTTGGTAGGTTGTCAGTGGCAAGGGTGGTTGGTTTCAGTTTTAGGAGGAGTTTCTTAATTGTGGTGGTTGGTACGGGTGAGAGAGAAAGATGTGGGATATTCACATGGCATTTGGTTGGGTTATGTGTAGGGCTGTTTTTGGATAGTTGGGAGGATAACGTTAGGATGGATTCAGTGAAGTGGTGATTAAATTTGGAGGCTATATCCGTATGGTCTTTGATGGAGTTAGGAGTGGGCGTGGTAATTTTAGGAAAGAATTGGTAGCATGCCAAAACTGTGGGGCACTTCTGACGGTCTTTTTTGGATATCAAGGAAGTATGTAGTTTTGTTTGGCTAGGCTAGTATTATCCTTCTTCCAGTTTTTCCAAGTTTTATCTCTAGATTTTAGGAGGGGACTAGTTTCCCTATTTAGCCATGGTGCATAGTTTGCCTTGGCTCTGATTTTCCTAATGGAAGCAACTCTGTCTAAGACATTGATGAAAATACTGTTAAGTATTCAACTGCCTAGTCTAAAACCTTGGGTTTGCAGTGGTTTCCAGTTACTATGTTTTAGAATAGTGTTGAATTCCTGTGTATTTAGTTTACGATCATCTCTGATTTGTCTAAAAATGATGGGTTTGGCTATGTTGGTACATTTCCACAGGAGGAAAGTGGGGAGATGGTCACTGAGATCATCTGGAAGGCAGCTTGTCTGGTAGTTTTGTTTGGGGGAGTTGACAAGAGCCCAATCTAGAATAGACTGTTTATGAGTTTTTTGTCGACTCTAGTGGGTTCTTGGATAAGGTGAGAAAAACTGGAGAGATTAATATTGGTTAGTGAGGTTGTCAGAGCTGCAAGCTATCCAGTAAGTATTTAGGTCACCTAGTATGATGGTTTCTTGAGGAAGATTATCTGTGGCCCACTGTAAGATTTCTTCAATGATGGGAGAGTTATTACCCGGGGGAATGTAACAGCAGAGAAGGTTGATACTTTTCGTGTCATTAATGTTTAGGGTTGAACCTAGGGTTTTGGCACTTTGAAATTTAGGTATGGGGGTTAGTAGAGGTTTGGTATTCAGTGTATTTTTGAAGAGGATAGCAACCCCACCTTCCTACTTACCTACTTTATCCAGTCTTAGGATTTTATATCCTGGTGGGAGGATTTCTTCGTCTAGGGTGGTCGGTTTTAGCCATGTCTCAGTAATAGTATATCTGGGGAGTAGTGTGCTATAAATCCATGTAGGTCTGGGAGCTTGTTACGGATACTTCTGATATTGATATTAAGAATCGGAAGGTCAGAGATTTGTCTGGCTGAGAGTACAGAGTTTTGTGGGCCTGGGTTTGGGTGTATGTCTCCTGATGTAAGTAGACTTTTTGTGATTAACAGTGTGTGTTTAATAGTGTGTGATATGCCTTTGTTGGATTTAAGTGGTATTTTTCTAATGTATGATGTTATGTGACCACTTGTAGATGTGTAGTATTAAGTTGTCTTTAAAGTAGAAGAGATAGGGAAGTGTGCGTGTGAGTATGTGTTGTATGGAATGATGCGTTTTCTAGTGGTGTGTTAGTATATATTGATGTGATGTTGGTTAGGCATGTGAGTGTTAGGAAGAGAAATCCTAGGATGAATGGTGTTTTCTGAGTGGGTGGTAGCTGGTTGTTAGAGGTTTTGGGGTCTAGGTCTGGAGGTATGTGTGAAGACATGGCAGGCAGGTACTACGTATTGTAAGGTGGAGAGTTGGGTGGGGGTGTGGCTTGGTAGGGTGATGAGGGATCTTTAATTGAAGCAGGGAGGGGTCAGATGATATGGGGTCGGAATAACTCTAGAGGTACTGGGGGCGAGTGGGAAATGGGGGCAGGGTAGGGGAGCAGAGTGAGCCGAGCGCAGCGGGGCTACACCAAGACCTCGAGACTACAGAACCAATCTGTAGGACTGGCCAAGTTAGGACAGTAATGAAGGATGATTTACAGTGAGTATTCTGCAATTACTTGGAAATATTCTCTACTATCCATAAGTTAAATTTATTTCAGTGAAAGAGAAATTGCAGGATTTTAGGAGTGGCCTAGGGAGAAATATTACCAGTGCTGCTGCTACTTGGACCAGGAAACTCTGGTACACAGTACCTGGTGCAGGGCAGTGGAAATGAAGTCAAAACATTAAAATGGATCTAGGGGTGTTTTCACACCTGGGCAGGACCACCAGTGGCAGAGTGAAGGAGCTGAGGTAGCACTGAAGAGAATTTGGAAAATATCACAAATGCAGTAGATTCCCAAGCAAAGAAATAATGCTTCTGTTCTACTTGACCATAAACAGGTCATACTAATAGTACTGTATAAAGGTATGAAAAATACATAGGGAGAGATGCATATGAAGTAATCAAGAGTCACCAGACAGTGTGTGGAAAAGGACAAATGGGCATGGTGAGACATTAGAAGCATTATTGCTCCTCTTACTAGAGATCAAAACAGAAAAAGGATAGAACTACACAAGTTTATGTCTGTGAAGTGACAAGAGGCCACTGTGAACATGAACAATGCCAGAGGACAGAGGCACAGCCAGTAGGACTAAACAACTATAAGAACCAAATGCACCACAAATTCTATTAAAGTGCTTCTACAAAGGCAGGACTGTGGACTGCTACAATAGATTAATATAACAGGTGGTGGCCAGAGAATCTATAGAGGTATTCAGGAGGGTATGAGACTTGTATGAGTCCGGAGAAAGAAGGAAATAGGGAAAGCAATGGCTGCAGGGGAGGCAGAATGAGGTGAACTGCCTCATTCTGCTATCAAGCAAATGTTACACAATTAACAAAAAAAAAGTAACAATACATTTATGTAAACGTTTAAAAAGTCAAGCCATTACTTTATATTAAACACTTATCTAAAATCTGAAAAACATGCAAACTTGCATATATAAAGACTGGAGTGTAAATTACCTTAGAGCAGTTTATCCGTTTTTGTTTTTTGCATAGGAAGGAAGGCAAAAGCCCTTAAAGAATAATGTTAAAAAAACAATTCAAAAGTAAATTATGCACAAAAGGGTGTATACTTACAAACCGTGGCACCACAAAAGGACAAAAAAGACAATATAAGGGGGCTGGAGGGAGGTAGGTCTACTGCAACAGTGATCTATTGGAACATAGAGATCACTGTTGCAGTAGCCCAAGTTAAATGGGCAGGGTAACATAGATTAGGAGAAAAAAAAAACAGGGTGGAGGCCAATAAGCTAAAACTGCAGAAGCCCCTGGAGAATGCTCCTAGGAAAAACCTGTTCCGGATCTTGAAAAGGAATCCAGTTTGAAGTGTTTTGTAAAAGTTTAGACATAGGAACATGTTGCTCATTTAAAAATGCTTCTTCAGTTTACCCCTTTTCAGAAAGCAAGCTGAGAAGCCAAAGCCCTTGTGTAATGGGCCCTAACCCTGCTTGGAAGTGGCTTACTATGGTGAGTATTACAAAAGGCAAGAGCAAGAGACAACCACATGGAAATAGTCACTTTGAGACAAACTGTCCTTTCCTCTTACCTTTGTATGAGACAAACAGCTGATCAGCTTTTCTGAAGGCTTGAGTCTTGTCTAGGTAGTATTTGAGATGCCTTTGGACCTTAAGATTGTGAAGAAAGTACAATTGTAATCTTACCACAACAGCAGATGTCCTTCTCTTCACTGTTGTAGTATTCTGGAAAGAAGGGATGCCCCATCCTCGGCCAGTACTGAAAAGCTTGAAAAAGATCTTGTTTGCACCATATGTCCTATTTATGCTACTCACACAAAACATAGGGCATAAAAGGGTTATACCAATGCAACTATCCAGAACTTCTTTTGCCACCAGTTTGATTGCTGTTGTTGCCAGTTGTTCTGAACATTTTGTTGCTGTTGTGACCTCTTAGAACACCAGATAAGTGCCCCATTTGGATTATTTTTTTATTTTTATGTTATCTTTTAAAAGTTTCCTTCTTGGTCTTGTATTTTTATCACTACGTAGAGTTCTTGTCATCCAAGAAGGAAAAACGTCAGTGTGGCAATCGTTAGAAAGCAGTTGCATAGTTACATTGGAGGCTGACTGGAGGGTGGAAAGCTAATGTCCACTGCCTTCTCAACATCCGCAGGCAGGATACCCAAGAGAGACTTGGAGATCTCCTTGGTCAGGTCTCTTTGAAATTTGGTGACATGGGCTAAATAATTCAGATCTCTTAGGGCAAAAGTTGCTGAAGTGCACGTCCATTTCCCAAAACAATCCATAGTCCTAGACTATTTTGTTTGGGGGATGGACCGAGGAACTATCTTCTGATAGTTCCTTCTTTCTGGCTGCCACTACTACTATCACATCTACTGGTCAGCCTTTACTTAAATGCTTCCGGTCTGTTGGTGCTGCAAGAATCCTAGTTTTTTTAGGAATGGGTTCCATCACATCAGGGTCCTTCCATGCTAGCTGAGCTGAAACCAAAGGCTTAAAAGGAACACAGACTCCATCTGGAGAAGGCTTACCAGTGGACCATCCTCCTTTCGGACTCCTCAATTAGAGGATCTCGCCAAAGGTGACTTTTCTGAAGGGGCTCTAGGGGATCCATTCACCCTCATCCCTGTCTTCTATGACAGACTCTAGGTGCTTCCACTTGCACATATGTTTCCTGTGAACTGGTTCCAGGGGCAGAAGGTTCAGAATCAGAATGGGTTTTAATATAGCAAGTAGCTTGGGAAGCCTGTCAAACCAACTGTCCCTATCTGAAAGGAAGATGACAGGCAGAAGCTAATTCTAGCCAGGGTTTGGATGGAACCGAACAGGATGGATGCTCCTTTTCCCTCGTCATTGAAAGGACTCACTCAAAAGCATTAAAGACCAAGGACACTATCAGCTGCACCTGGAACCTTTCTGTCCCCAGACAGAAAGGAAGCTTCAGAACTGAGAGGCCTTAACCCCAAGGCTGTCCTTAGCACAGAGCTACTGAGAACGAAGCACCAAGGGAAAGAGATGGTTCTGACATCTTTGGTGCTGACCCATCCCATGGAGCTACGGCACCAAAGCTTCAACTCTAAGTCTCTTCTGGATCTGAACATATTGGAGCTGAAAGAAGAAAGGAACCTGTTGAAGTCACTTCAGCTTTCGGCCCAGGCAAAGGCCCTCCAGGACAGACTGGATCTGAGAGAGCCAGGACAAGGGGAAGACTGGGACTGGATAAGAAAGAGGAGGAAGGATAGATGATCCAGCACTCAGTATATTCCCAGAAGACAGTACTGAGAGAACCCCAAGCTGAATCTGTGCTCTGAGGAAATTCCTCATCATTCTTTTGACATCTTGCTAGGTCAAGCTTCTTGATGATTGGGTCTATTATGCCACTAAAGACGGTCTTCAGTATTTCCTTTTGTAAAGGATCAGTGAGTGTAGCCTGTGACTTACTGGGTCTAGGGAGAATTGGGACTGAGGTGACAGATGGATCTGAGGAACTGTTGGCGGTACCTTGGGATCCAAATTGGACAACAAAGTTGGGTCCAGGGAGCACTTATGGGACTTCTTAGAGTCTGATTTCTCCTTTTCTTTAATATTCTCCTTCTCCTTTTGTTTATCTTTCTCAGTTTCTTTTTCCTTCCCTTTCTGCATGTCATTGGATCTCTTATCTTTGCTTGCAGGAGAAGAGGCAGCACAGGAAGTGGAAGGCACAGCAGACCCTGTCTGAGGGGTGCAGAGACCTTTCGCGATCAATTTCTCACTCCTAGTTTGAAGAACCCTGGAGTTAAGAGAGGAGCCGGCCTAGCACTGTGTGTCAAGATGGGTAGAGGTCCTGGGGAGGAAGTTTGTGCCAACACTAGATACATTTTTTAAATCCCTGTCCATCAGCCATTGCTAGGACCATGTAAAAGGTAAACATACACACGTGCACATACAAATTATCCCAGCAAAAAACTTCTATGCTAACTAGGGTCCCGAACCACAAGATATGTAAAGATATAAATCTAATCAACTATCTACTGATTATATATAACTATCTATCTAAGTAACTATCAACAAACACACCAGCTATTAAGCAAAAAACAATCCATAAGACTACCCTACTCTAAACAGCCTAACACCAAGAACTACAAACTCTAATAATTGTAAAGTTAACTGGAGAGAGAAAATTTCAGTAGAGGGAGAAGAAAAGGTAACAGCAATATTAGCCAGAAATCCATTATAAAGGATATAAAAGCTTGGAGCTCTCAATGAATTGGCAGAATACTTGAGGTGGCAAACAAGATCTGAGGTACTGAGGTGGACTTCAGGGAGTTATGGGTAGGGGAAGTGTCAGAGGTCTGGAAACAAAGAACTTCAGGATCAGTCCTGAGGTTTGATCAGGTCAGATCTGACAACCCACAGTTGAATCGGCTGAAAATGGACAACCCTGAATCTAATAATCTAAGCCAAACAAAACAAATATTAAGTGATTGAACAGTTTGCCAATGGGAATGTGATGATAGTAATCATTTAAATCTAGTGTTACCACGAAAGCTAGAGAAGGAATCAGAACCAAAAAAAAAATGAATAGATAACCTTTTGAACTTCGGAACCTTGACAAAAAAAAAAATTTAGAAAGGAAATGACAGTGCAGGTCTCCAGAATCTTTCTCATTTTGGGACCAGAAAAAAATATCTTTGAATAAAAGCCTTTGTCCCAGTGGCAATGAGGCACTGGTTTACAACACTATTTGCAAACATCTGGAGAAGAAATACAGGAGAAAGACTTGATTAACTGGGCAAGTAGAAATACCCTGGAAAGGAGGGACCGATTCCCACTGCCAAGTGTACCACTGCTGGATTACATTTTAAACCTGTCTTAAATGATCCGGTGCCACAAAGGGAGGTGAAGCCTCAAAGATGTTGAAAGGTTGCCAGGGTGAGAACAGGGGAACAGTCTGAAAGAAGTTGTGTAAAATCTTACCATAACCATAGTTGTCCTTCTCTTCCATGTTGCAGTATTTATAACATGAATGATTCCCCACCTAAGTGACCCAAACGTCTGGCCAGTATACCAAAGACTTTTACTACTGCAAGGTACATGCAACGTTACACATAGGACAGCAGCCAACATAGACCATAAAAGTGATGTCTGCATGTACCATCCTCAGAACTGAATGCCCCAGTCATAACATCAGCCCAAGGATAGGAGGTAAAAGAAAATATCCTAAAAAAAGCATGAGCGAAGGGGGGAGGGAGGGAGGGTGGGATAGAATACTGCCACATGGAAGAGAAGGACATCTATGGTTATGGTAAGATTTTACACAACTATTCTATGTCCTTCTACTCCAATATTGCAGTATTCATTAAGCGAGGGAGAGTACCAAAGCTCATGGAAGGGAAAGGGAGGTTTATAGGTTAGTACTAGGCTAATGGCCCTGGAGCCAATACAAGCCTAACCCAAGAAGATACCCAGTCGTCCTGTTGACGGACGTTAGTTTCTTGTACTCCTATTGAGCAAGGCTGTTGAAATGATCCCCAGGGTAAATTTCCTGTTACCCATCCACTCATCAAGGTTTTTCTTGAAGAGGGCCAGTGAGGTGCTCTGCTTGACTTGAACAGGGAGTTTATTCCAGAGTATGGGTAGTCTCTGGGTTAAGAACCTGTCCCTCCAGCAGGTTCTATTTATTGTGGTGATGAAGACACAAAAACCAGCACCGGAGAGAAACTGTGCCAATAAATATCCAGTAGTAGTCCAAGCACTCTTTTATTAACGCAAGTAATTTCTCAATACAGCACGTTTTCGTTGCTGAATGCAACTTCATCAGATGACATCAGAAAGAATTCACTGAGCTTAAATACAATTAATTGACAAGCTCACTAATTAAAAACAATTGCTGCTTAAAGAAACAAACACTTAAAAATTTGTATATAAAAACTTGAACTGTGTAATATATGTAAAACCAATGTATAAACACAAGAATAGTACAATTATAAAATAGTAAAACTGATGAAAACTGCCTAGTAAAATACAAGAAAACATAAAGTACCAAAAATTGATACCAAAAAGTACATATGAATGGCCCATGTGTACCCAATATAAAATTTACGCTGAAATAGCTTTTAACTTTAAAATGGGCTTGATGGATATATAATCGTTCAAGCCTGGTTTTTTAAGACCTTTAAGACCCATCGTAGCAGCCCAGGGTTCTAAAATTTCCACGATTTCAAAATTTTTAGACTACAAGTTCAAAAGATTGTGGCCCAAAGCCAACCATTTACTCAAGGATCCGTGGGAATTTTTAAAACAAGTCACTCCTGACCTTTTGGTGCCTAATTTAAAATTTCTGACCATAGATGTAGTGGACCTGCTTTCAGTGATACCACACGATACGGGTCTACAATGGCTAGAGGAAGCCCTTACATCTTGTCCCAGGGCCAACAATAAAGACAACTTTCTTATCTTGAATCTTATGAAATTAGTTCTACATCACAATTTTATTTATTTTGCAGGTGAATATTACAAGCAGATCTCCGGGGTTGCTATGGGGGCTAATTGTGCCCCCACATATGCAGACATCATTCTCTCCATTTGGGAGAATAAGTATGTATTCAACAGTTCTTATAAACAACATTGGGAAGCCTATTACAGGTTTCTGGACGATATCTGTATCTTTTGGACTGGACCAGATGCCCTTATCCAAGAATTCATGGAATATTTGGCCTCCACTACAGACTTTCTTACATTTACACACCATGTTCATGTGGGCAGGGTTGAATATTTGGATGTTCTTCTAAGTATAGATAGTGAAGGAGGGTTCACATCAACTGTTTATAGAAAGCCCACATTCTCTAACAGTTACATTCATTTCAAGAGCTTACACCCAATGCATCAAAAAAGAGGCATCGTCAAAGGTCAATTCGTCAGAATATCACGGATGACCTCAAATGACGAGGATTTTTCGTTAGAATGTCAAAAATTATTTTCCATGTTTCGTGACAGGGGCTATCCGGAGGAATTTATTAACAATATAAGTGAACAAGCCCATTTTAAAGTTAAAAGCCTTGAAGGGCTCAGAAAAATCGCAGTGACGGAGCCAGGCCTGACGTCTAGTGACCAGTCCTGTCCCCGCAGCTCTAGCGGCGCCCTCCGTTGCATGGGAGAGTAGCCGCATAGAAGTATTTGTAACTGACCTAAGAGTGGCCATACGGGTGGAGTGCAGAACTCTGTCCTCCTCCGAAATGGACTCAGGGGGGGATGCAGCGTATTCCTTAATAAGATCTCGCTGCATCCGAATAACATGTGCCAAATAGTTCAGCGCCCTTACTGAGAAGGTCGCCGAACTGAACATCCGCTTCCTAAGCGGTCCATCATCCGAGACTCCTTGCTCGGTGGGTGGACTGAGGGACTCTCCTGAGCCAGTTCCCTCTTTGTGGCCGCCGTCAACATGGCATCTACCGGAGGCCCCTTACTCCAATGGGTCCGGTCGGATGGCGGACTAAGGATCCTATCCGGTCTTTTGGGAATTGGCTCCACGGTGTCCGGTTCCTTCCACGCCCTGGTGGTAATAAGGTCCACCAGGGGTCGGCGAGGACACCCAAGAGGTAGACGGGCCCGTTTCAAATGCCTCCAAGAACACGGACTCGTCCGAGGAAGACTTGGGGGCAGACCACCCCCCCCTTATACGGAGCATTTCCATGATGTCTCCAAAGGAGACATCCTCGGGGGGTGACCGTGGGGAGCCTTCCCCTTCCTCCAAGTCCGTGTCTTCAGTGAGAGACTCGGGGGAGTCAATGTGCCTCCTTTTGCACGTATGCTTGCGAGGACCTCCTCTGGGGGGCTGTCAGAGGAGTCCTCGCAAGCAGCAATTTGCTCCATAGCAGCAACTTGGGGCACAGAAACGGGCTGTCCCAGGGGCCGGGTGGTGGAAGCCTGGCCCAGTGCAGAGGGAGCGCGGACGGAGCCGAACAGGTGCCGGGGTCCGAGACCCTCAACAGAGCCCTCTCCACTACATCAAAAGCCGAAGGAGCCGACCTCACCAAAGGATCCGACAATCGGCTCCCCTCGGATCCGAAGAGTGGATCGGGCCGCGCCGGCACTCGGATCCGAAGCGACAGTGCGCTCCGACACAGCGCCGGCGAGCACTGATCCCCGGATCCGGCTCGGATCCAGGCTCCGAGTCGGGTCCGGACGCACTCGAGGGCAGGGTCGGGTCCGGTACCAAGTACTATCGGCTCCGACCACCCCGCCCGGCTGCTCGGCTCCAGCTGCTCCAACCCGGATAGCGGGTCGGAGAAGGAGCAATAGGCTTAAAAGGGTGTTGAGCTCCCGAGGGGGGAGGCAAGCACTCCCATCTGCATCTAGGCCTGGATGAACCTTCTCATCATCCGGTCCAGATCAGCATCAGAAAGGCTATGGGTAGATCTCGAAGAGGCTACGAGGTAGGCCTGGAGTGCCTCCTCGATAGCCTCGGAGATCGGGTCTCCTCCTCCTCAGGACCCGTGAAAAGCACACAGGGACCGGAGCCGAGTAATAGGCTACCCAATGTTGTTTATAAGAACTGTTGAATACATACTTATTCTCCCAAATGGAGAGAATGATGTCTGCATATGTGGGGCACAATTAGCCCCCATAGCAACCGGAGATCTGCTTGTAATATTCACCTGCAAAATAAATAAAATTGTGATGTAGAACTAATTTCATAAGATTCAAGATAAGAAAGTTGTCTTTATTGCTGGCCCTAGGACAAGATGATTGTAGACGTATCACTGAAAACAGGTCCACTACATCTATGGTCAGAAATTTTAAATTAGGCACCAAAAGGTCAGGAGTGACTTGTTTCTTGAGTAAATGGTTGGCTTTGGGCCACAATCTTTTGAACTTGTAGTTCTTAAAGGTGGATCGACTCCAAAAATGGATGGTACCCTAGGTTGAGAATTGTACAAAAAAGTATAAGTACTGTGATCTATAACAGCTATATCCAAAAGATCTTTTATGGCCAGGTCGATCTTTTTGTAGGCTATATTGATTTCATTGAGAGAAACCGTACTATATCTTGACTTATTGTTTAATATGTTGATAGAACCTGGTCCATGATGACCATACCACCCCCTTTATCTGGCTCCATGATTATGATACTGGTATCATGTCTCAAGATATCCAATAAATTGCTTTCAGGAATGGTTAAATTAGGAACAAATCTGGTATGCCTACAATGATTCCTGATTTTTTGTTCCATTCTCATCTCCAAAGTTTTCAATTGGGGGTGAAGTGGAGGATTGAAAATACTACTTCTGTGTGGGTAGTCTTGTTGAATCACATCACTATGGCCCAATAGGTTCTCTAAATTGAGTTTTCTGATGAAAAGTTTCAGATCCATAATAACTTGTGTAACATTGCTACTCCTGCTAGGGACATATTTGAATCCTTTGGTAAATAATTCGAAAAAAGTGTCAGTGATATGTAGGTGACTATAATTGTAAATAGTGTAGCCCCCCTTTTTACATATAATGTTAGGGAAGTCAACATCATCTGCTGTAACACTATGAACAGTCTCTATAGTATCTATTCCTACAATCAGACTAGTGTTCAATACTGTTTCCTGTTGTTTCTTGTGACCTCCCTGTATGGTGGGTGTTCGGGGGGAAAAAGACTGATGTGTCTTCCGCTGATTATGAATCCTTTCAGATCTCCTAGGGAGTGGGTCAAGTGCCCATTCATGAGGCATATCTGTTTCTTGTTCATGTTCATACAATGTTTGTTCTGAATGAAATACTGGTCTTTTTTATTGTGTGTATAAACATTGTTAGAGGGCGGTGTGGGGTACTGACAACCTTCATCATATTCTCTAATGTCCCTTTGTAACTTTTTATATTTCCTTTTAAGGATTACATCACATTTATTATCAACGTCCTTTCTGATTTGATAATACCTCCTTTTTTCTGTCTCGACCTGAAACATGAGATCACTAGTAACAGCCACATTATATTTTTCAATATGCTTATCTAGTAAGGCTATCTCTTTTTCGTTATTTCTAATGATAGCTTGTACTATCGCAAGCCCACAGTTGTCAAAAGCATTTACCAATTCTGTGTGAAAATCACTACCTAAAACCACATTGTTAGGATACTTGTGGACCCTTAAGCCTTATTTAAACATTCATTGAGGTACATGTTATCTAAATTTAAGCTACGGTACGTATACAATGATGTCTCGAGCGCCCCCAATGAGTCCTTAAAACTAATGTTCTTTTCATTCCTGTGGACGTGGTTTCCATAATGTTCAAAAGAAGGAATGTCCTTGTACCAGTCCTGGAACGTAGAAGTGGGTGTGTTGATGTTCCCCGTTTCATCTGAGGACCGTAAACAAGGCTCGTTGTCTGTTTGTAGAATTAGCAGCGTTCTGTGAAAATCTGTCGCTGTCGAGTGACGTCCGACACCAGAAGGAGGTAGTCCCCTGTACGCTGAAGAACCAGCAGTGTCCGGTAAGCCCTGAATATCCGTGTTCACGGAATGAGCAGGTTTGGATAACACCTGCTGTAAACCCTTTCCTAAGGGCAGAAGAATGTCTATGAGTTGGCTAAGTTGCCCGGTGAGTTTGCGAATTTCGCCCACTTCTGAGCGAAATGATGATGCTAGGATATCGGCAGTAGGTGTCTCCCCCGAAGCTTCCATAAGAACACAAAACAAGCAAAACGGAAGATAGTGCTGGTAAAAAAAAAAAAACAAGAAGACACAAAAACCAGCACCGGAGAGAAACTGTGCCAATAAATATCCAGTAGTAGTCCAAGCACTCTTTTATTAACGGGCCTCAATACAGCATATTGCTGTTGAATGCAACTTCATCAGATGACATCAGAAAGAATTCACTGAGCTTAAATATAATTAATTGACAAGCTCAATAATTAAAAACAATTGCTGCTTAAAGAAACAAACACTTATAAATTTGTATATAAAAACTTGAACTGTGTAATAGATGTAAAACCAATGTATAAACACAAGAATAGTACAATTATAAAATAGTAAAACTGATGAAAACTGCCTAGTAAAATACAAGAAAACATAAAGTACCAAAAATTGATACCAAAAAGTACATATGAATGGCCCATGTGTACCCAATATAAAATTTACGCTGAAATAGCTTTTAACTTTAAAATGGGCTTGATGGATATATAATCGTTCAAGCCTGTTTTTTTAAGACCTTTAAGACCCATCGTAGCAGCCCAGGGTTCTAAAATTTCCACGATTTCAAAATTTTTAGACTACAAGTTCAAAAGATTGTGGCCCAAAGCCAACCATTTACTCAAGGATCCGTGGGAATTTTTAAAACAAGTCACTCCTGACCTTTTGGTGCCTAATTTAAAATTTCTGACCATAGATGTAGTGGACCTGTTTTCAGTGATACCACACGATACGGGTCTACAATGGCTAGAAGAAGCCCTTACCATCTTGTCCTAGGGCCAATAATAAAGACAACTTTCTTATCTTGAATCTTATGAAATTAGTTCTACATCACAATTTTATTTATTTTGCAGGTGAATATTACAAGCAGATCTCCGGGGTTGCTATGGGGGCTAATTGTGCCTCCACATATGCAGACATCATTCTCTCCATTTGGGAGAATAAGTATGTATTCAACAGTTCTTATAAACAACATTGGGTAGCCTATTACAGGTTTCTGGACGATATCTGTATCTTTTGGACTGGACCAGATGCCCTTATCCAAGAATTCATGGAATATTTGGCCTCCACTACAGACTTTCTTACATTTACACACCATGTTCATGTGGGCAGGGTTGAATATTTGGATGTTCTTCTAAGTATAGATAGTGAAGGAGGGTTCAAATCAACTGTTTATAGAAAGCCCACATTCTCTAACAGTTACATTCATTTCAAGAGCTTACACCCAATGCATCAAAAAAGAGGCATCGTCAAAGGTCAATTCGTCAGAATATCACGGATGACCTCAAATGACGAGGATTTTTCGTTAGAATGTCAAAAATTATTTTCCATGTTTCGTGACAGGGGCTATCCGGAGGAATTTATTAACAATATAAGTGAACAAGTGAGGGCTGGCAGAAGGGATAGATTTAGCCCGGTCCTAGGTTTGGGGATTACTTCCAACAATTTGAGTAAAGATGATAATTATTCAGAATTCAAACAAGCTTTTATCACACAGTATAGCACCAATTCTAGTAACATCAGGGATATCATATCCAACGAGTGGGAAATTTTCATGGAAATCACCGATTTACCCAACTTGCATGGTAAGGAAATGAGAACAGTTTACCGCAAGGGGAAAAGTATAAAAAACATTTTGGAACATGGCTCCCCTCATTGTAATCTCACTCGTACACGTAAGGGTACTTTTAGATGCGGGTCATGTGCACAATGTTCTTACATTGTGCACGATGACCAAGTATCCCTTCCAGCATTAAATAGAGTGATTAAAGCCACGGCATACTATAACTGCAACAGCCAACGAGTTATATATCTGGCTACATGTTTAAAATGTTCAGCATATTATGTGGGGAAGACCGAGCAAAGTCTTAAACGTAGGATTTACGAACACATGTATGATATACAAAAAGAAAACAACAACAATGCTTTGTTCAAGCATATATCTACATGCCCCACAGCCAGATATAAATTTTTTGTTTTGGAAAGCATCAACAGGGATCCAAGGGGAGGACCATGGCAGGTGAAACTAGAACAAAGGGAGACCTTTTGGCAAATTTCCCTGGAATCAAATAAAAAACCAGGCTTGAACGATTATATATCCATCAAGCCCATTTTAAAGTTAAAAGCTATTTCAGCGTAAATTTTATATTGGGTACACATGGGCCATTCATATGTACTTTTTGGTATCAATTTTTGGTACTTTATGTTTTCTTGTATTTTACTAGGCAGTTTTCATCAGTTTTACTATTTTATAATTGTACTATTCTTGTGTTTATACATTGGTTTTACATATATTACACAGTTCAAGTTTTTATATACAATTTTTTAAGTGTTTGTTTCTTTAAGCAGCAATTGTTTTTAATTAGTGAGCTTGTCAATTAATTGTATTTAAGCTCAGTGAATTCTTTCTGATGTCATCTGATGAAGTTGCATTCAGCAACGAAAACATGCTGTATTGAGAAATTACTTGCGTTAATAAAAGAGTGCTTGGACTACTACTGGATATTTATTGGCACAGTTTCTCTCTGGTGCTGGTTTTTGTGTCTTCTTGTTTTTTTTTTTACCAGCACTATCTTCCGTTTTGCTTGTATTGTCGTGATGAGGTTAAGGTCCTTGGATCGTGTGCTCTGGAGGGATTGGGTCTTTTTCAGATGAAGCATGTCTAATAACACTGGGTCCGACACGGCTTTGTATGCCAAGCAGAGATCGCCTCTAAGTAGGTGATACGAGATGGAGTATAGCTGTAGTTTTTTGAGTCTGTCCATGTAGGGTATGTGTTTGAGTCCTAGGATCCACTTTGTGAGGAATTTCTGTGGCCTCTCCAGTTGTTGCAGGTGTCTAGTGAGGTACATGCCAAATGGGGCATTGTACTCTATAATGAGGAATGATTAGAGAGGGATTATGACCTCTTTCTTCCTGGATGGGAAACCATTTGTACTAAGGTGTGCCACATAGAAAGACTTTCTAACTACAGTGGCCACATGGTTGTCGAAGGAGAGATTGCTATCCACTTATGTCCCTAGATCTCTTATCACACCTTGGGAGTTGAGAGGGCTACCGTCAATGTGTTAGTGTGTGGGCACAGAGTTTTTCCTGAAGGGGACGACGGTGCACTTTTTGGCATTGAGCTTAAGACCATGGTCCTGGCACCAGTCGGTGTCTGTGAGGCCTTTTTGTAGGATGTCGACATCAGCTTGAGAGTCAATGATGGCTCCCAGTTTGCAGTCATCTGCGAACTTGGTCAACCAGAGTCCTCTGGTGTTGGCCTGAACTTCAGAGAAGTATATACTAAACAGGAGAGGACCCAGGGCCGATCCTTGTGGGACGCCATTTGTGACTGCCCGGTAGTCGGATTTTGAGTCTGCTACTTTCACCGTGTGGATTCTGTCCGTGAACCAGTTGGCAACCCATCTTATGATATAGTGGTTGATGCCCAGGTTAGTGAGTCTGTCAACAATCCCTGAGTGGGGGATGGTATCGAAGGCTTTGGCCAGATTGAGGTAAGCTGTACGGACTGCCTTGCCTTCATCGACCACTCTGTTAACAGATTCGAAGAGTCTATCAGGTTGAGCAGACAGGATCTGACCTTCACAAACCCAAACTGTGAGGGATCCAGGGTTTGAAGGTTCCCAATATCACTATTTATGAGGTCCATAATTATGTGCTTCATGGCCTTACAGATCAGGCTCATCAGGCTGATGGGGCGGAAGTTTCCTGGATTAGTAGTTGCTTCCCCTTTTTGGAGAGGAATAACTATAGTGGTGCACCATTCGGTGGGAACAAAGCCTGAAGTGAAGCTGTGGTTGAACAGAGCACTCAGGTGAGGTGCCAGTTCCCTTTGTAATTCATGTAGCACGCAGCCAGGTATATTTATCAGGTCCCATGGAAGCTGTATTTTTTACTTTGGATAGTGCAGCTTCTACCTGAGCAGCCGTGATATTGGGGATTTGCCATTCCTTGGGTAATGGGATGTGCCCTTTTGGGGGTGGGGGTAAAGTTTGCACTAAACCTGTCTGCCAAGATGTTGGCAATATCTGTTGGTTCAGTACAAGTGGTGCAGTTGTGCAGAATCTCAGAGCACCCCTATGTATTGTTATGCAAGGTTCTTGATGTAACTAAAGAATGCCTTGTGGTTATCTTTAGCACCTGTTGCAATTTTGTTTTCATAACTAGCTTTGGAGGCTTTGATTAGGGATCTCAGTTTTTTGCTTATACTTACAAGAGAATTTTTCCAGTCTTGGGTCTTTGCCCTTTTTTGCAACAGTTTTTTTTTTCTGTTGTAGAGTTTGTTAATGGCAGGGGACCACCAGCTTGGCTTCCTCTTTTTTTTTTGGAGGACATGATCTTGGTTCTGTTATGTAAAGCCTGATCCATGCACTTGTGTAAATGCTCATACAGAGCCTTGGTGTATGACTCAGTGGCCATACATCCTTTCTCTCTTTGCGTGGGTGACGTGAAGTTTGACACTTCTGTCTTTAGAAGCACAAAACTGGCTTTGGAGAAGTTTTTCACTGTGGTTTCCTTCAAGGGGGGTGAGGGTGGGATTTGGATATCGACTTTGATTAATTTATGGTCAGATCTGACAAGGGAAGAGTTGATCACTGGTGTTGAGCAGCGGTCCCCCATGTTTGTGATGACCAGATCGAGAATGTTTCTATCTCTGGTGGTGGTGAGAATGAGCTGGCCCAGGGTGTTGGAGTTAATGAATTCCACAAATCGTTGTGGAACTGAGTTGGAGCAGGAGTAGTTTTCCCAACTAATGGAGGGATAAGTTAAAGTCTCTCAGTATAAGGATATTGGGTTGAACCTTAATACTTTCCAGAGTGTTCAGTAATGTTCAGGAATGCAGAGTGGGACTCTTGGGACATTGTGGGGGATCTATAGCAGGCTACAACCCAGATTGCTGTTTTATCCAGTGTTAGTTGTACCTGTAGTATCGCTGATGCATTATGTTGGGCAACCAGTCCGGAGGTGAGCATATCCTTTATGAAGATGGATATGCCACCTCCTTTGGGGCTTCAATCCACACCTCCTTTGGAGCTTCAGTCCAGGTTTGGGGGTCGAAAGGTGTGTAGCCTGGAAGCACTGGGGTGCTCTCTGGAGCCTTGAACCAGGTCTTTGTTAATGCACAGAGGTCAATGTTCTCCAGTTTTACGAGTGACTCTAGCAAGTGCATTTTGAGATTTAGGCTTCTAGCGTTGAGGAGCATTACCCTCAGGCTGCATTTGTTTGCAGTTGTTATGGTGGTAATTTTGTCTTAAGGGCATTGACTAAAAAAGGCATTATAGGGGGTGACAAGAGCCTTTGCCAATATCCAGAATCCCAGGGGTGACAGATGCAGGCCATCTCTGGCAAAGCACTGAGGTCTGTCGATCATGTCATCCCAGGCAGACAGATACTGGCCCTTTGAATGACACTAGAAACATAGCCAATTGCTGAAGTCAATCATTTTCTGGTTGTACCGTGGTATCACTCTAGACGACGGTAGGATGCTACTCAGGGCTTGGGTCATACCTGCCTGGGCTACAAGATCCGAGAGCTCCTCCATGTCTCTCTTCATGTAGCCCAGGGAGGTTGGAGCAGAAGTCTCCATGAAACCACGCAGGACTGCCCTGGCAAAGTCTTCTCTGGATATGGAGATAGTATCCAGCTTGTAATGTTTGGTGTTGGTGTGGACAGAAGACCTTCTAGCTGCTTCCAGAATCTAGGCAGTGTTCAGACCTTTGAAGAAGACCCCAGAGGAAGCTACAGCCCTAGTGGAATGAGCTTTTATTGAGGAAGAGAACGTCTTTCCATGGACACATAGCAGAAGGAAATAGCCTTAGAGATCCAAGTGGAAATAGTTTAAAAACAGGTTTTCCTAATGCCCTGGGATGGAAGGAGTCAAACAGTTGCTCTGATTACCTAATGGACTTGGCCTTGTCTAGGCATGTCCAAGGTATGTAGTACCCTTACACTAGAATTTTGAGGGGAAGGAAAGAAAGTAGGTAGATGAATAGAATGGTTAAGGGACAAATCATTAACCACTTTAGGCATGACAGAGGGGTTAGTGTGGAATGAAACTCTAGCCTTGTGGAAGATGAGAAAAGGCGGACAAGCCATTAAGGCTTGAAATTCAGAAATTTTTCTAGCAGAGGTAATGGCTACCAGCAAAATAGTCTTCCACATGCAAAACTTCAAAGAAGCTGAGACTGCAGGCTAAAAAGGAGCCAGGGAAGGGGAACAGGTTCCCTGGGAGGTCTGATATGAATGATGCCTTAGATGCTAAAAGAGGAGATAGAGACAGACATGCAGAATGGTGGATAGGTGGGCTTTAACAGAAGAGTAAGCCAATCCGGCCTTAAGCAACTCACACAAATAAGAAAGAACTAGGGGCATATCCAGTGAAAATGGATCTAGTTGTTTCTTCAAACACCCGATGGAGAACCTCTTCCATTTGGACAAGTAGGATCTCCTAGTATTGGGTTTCCTGGCCTCCTGCAGGACTATAAGCAAATCCTCAGTAAAAAAACAAACAAAAAAAACAAAAAAAACAAAAAAAAAAAAAAGGAGATGGAAAAGAGCAGAAGCCTATCACCCACAGAGTCAGGCTCAGAGTTGTTAAATGTGGGTGGATATGAGATTCCTTGTCTTGTGTGATGTAACTTGCGATGATTGACCTTGGCTAACTGCAGAGGAAGAGGGAACCAGAACTTTCTCAATGACTGGGAATTTAGGGGGGATGCATAAAGAAACATTCCCTTCCACGATAAAGGTAGAGTGTCCACCTTCCATACCAAAGGATCTGGGACTCTGGCACAAATTTTCAGAAGTTGTCTGTTCAAAGGGGAGGCAAAGAGATTTACTTGAGGAGTACCCCACTGGTGGATAATGTTCAGAAACACATCCCTGTGAAACATCCATTCGTGGGCTTGTGTCATGGACCTGCTTAGAGTGTCTGCCCGAACACTGTGAGCTGAAGGAATGTAAACAGCCAGTAACTTGACCCTTGCTTGAGATGCAGTCTCCCAGCCCCAAAGGGTCTTCCTGCAGAGTAGTTATGACTTTGTGCGTCCCCCCCCCAACTTGTTCATATACTAAAGGACTGTGGTGTTGTTTGTGAACAGTTTCAGGGGACCGGGCGGAGAGAGGACTGGAAAGCTTAGAGAGTTAGAATCAAAGCCCTCATCTCTTTGATGTTGCTATTTTGTTTCTTTATGGAAGGAGACCAAAGGCCTTGGACTTTTAAGTGTCTCAATGTTGCTCCCTACCCCATGTCTGAAACATCTGTAAATAGGTCCTGCACACGATGCGGGGCCTGTAAAGGAAAACCTGGATTCAGAGCCATTTTCTGAATCCTCCAGTGTAACTCTTTCTTCAGACAAGGAAGAAGAGGGAGAAGAAACTCCAGAGGATGAGCATGATGGCACCAGTGTGTTTTCAGATACCAGTGCCATACCTCTCAGAGCAAGAAATCTGGACAAAGCCATAAATAAAAGTGTGACAAAGGCCCAAAAATAGGGACATTTTTTAAATACTGCTCTTAGAAACTTAGAAAGTTGACATAATAACAGGTTTTGCATTAGCATGAATTTTCTGAAGGGTATGAAGCCTGAAACCGAAATGTTTATTATTTTCTAACTTCAGTCTTAAATGATTTGCCAGTAGTTTGCCAGAAAACCACACTTTTATGAAAAATGGACTATGAGGCAAAAAACTGGACATTCTGCAAAATTCTGTACAGATGAGAGGTATAGGTACCACTGGAATTTTCGCAAGTGAAGTCTGCCTAAGGGTAACATGGGGATAACAGATGCTATGAACCCTAGCATTTGGAGGAACTCTCTGGCCGACACTGAAGTTAGAAGAAGCAACTATTGGAAGTAGGTCAGAACAGACTGTATTTTTTTCTGGAAGGAGAAAAGTCATCATAAAGTCTGTCCTTATTCTGCAGCCCAGGAAAACCTGATCCTGAGAAGGGATAAGGGAAGACCTGTAGCTGACAGTGAACCCCACACTTTGGAGCAGAGATATGGTGGCTTGGAAGTTGTGTTGCAGAATGTCTGGATGATTTGCTTGAATAAGCAGGTCATCCAGGTAAGGGTAAATCAAACTTCCATGAAGTATGCAAAAGGCAATGACAGGAGCCAAGCATTTTGTGAAGACCCCTGGAGCCATGGAGAGTCTAAAGGGCAAAACACAAAACTGAAAATGAGAGGAAGCAATGGAAAAACATAAGAATTTCCTGAACAGAGGGTGAATGGGAATATGAAGATATGCACCCTTGATGTCTACAGAAACCATAAAGAGTGAGCATGTGGAAGGTGGGAAACTGAAGAAAAAGACTGTGTTGGAACAAATCTAAAATTGGTCTCCATGGGTCATCTTTCCTGGGGACTAGGAACATCCTGGAATAAAACCCTTTTCCTCTTTTCAGAGGGGGAAGTTCCTGAATGGTCCCCTGAGAGATAAAGTCTTCAGGCACCTGAGGGAAAAGAAGAAGCTGGCCTCAAAGGGTTTGAAGGATGCCCATAAAAGGAGGGATGGACTTCTAGACCATGTAGTAGCCATTTTGGACAATAGAAAGAACCCATTCCTCAGTGGTAATGCCTGTCCATGAAGAAAGAATGTGAGAGAGGCGCTGGGAAAGAGGAATGTTGAAGGGATTAGGCAGGTAGTCACAAACTACCTGGCTTGTCTGGAAAGGGGGGCTTTTGAGCTGAGGCTGGTTGAGATCTGGAGGAACTCTGCCTGCATGTCCCTTTCTGCTGAGGAGGGGAGGGGTTCATATTTTCCTCCTCACAAAATGAGGTTTGGAAGGATAATTTCTATGATACTTTAGAACTGGGGTCACAAAAATGTGCTTTAGTTCCTGTAACTCTTTCCTTTTTTTCTTGCAGAGATTTGAAAAGGGCAGCAGCATTAGCACCAAAAGAGCAGAATTGTCAAGAGGTGCATCCATAACTTTTGCCTTGGTATTATGAGGCAAAGGCTGCTATCTTAGCCAAGACTATCTCCTAAGGACAGATCCAAACACAGCTGATCTAGCAGATACCTCAGCTGCATCTTAACTGCACACTATGGAGTGTTTAGCTACTTGGGAGGAGGCTGTGCTTTGGCTGCAGAATCAAAAAGATCTGTCAACAGCTGTGAAACCTGAGAAAGTAGGGTCAGAACATATTTAGACATATGAGTCTGACAGTTAATGGCCCTGAATGCCAAAGTAGAGGATGTGTAAACTTTTTTACCTATCCTCTCCATCATTTTGCTGTCTTCATCTGAGGCAAGAAGGGCAGTAGAGGACAAAAGTTTGGAAGGTCTGGCTGCAGACACTGAAATCACAGCAGGATCTGCAGGGGACATTTAAAAATAAATTTGCTGTCCTCAGAGACCTTGTAAAACCTGACTGGCCTTTTTGGGCTGGTGGTTGTGAATCTGGATTTTTGGAATAACTGAAGCAGAAAGGGAGTCCATCTGTAAGATGTTATAGTACCTCTCCTGCACTTCCGAGACTTGTGAGCTTTCCCACTTAAAAAAAAGTCTCTCATCCTTGAGATTGTTTCTCCAAAGGATATGTCTTCCTCAGGTGGGTCTACACTGTTGAAATCTAGTTCAGGGGAAGCATAAGCTGGGGGGGGGGTGAATCTCTGCTGAGTAAGCCAAAGACTCTTTTGAGGAAGAAACATTTTCTTCCACAAAGACCTCCTGTCCTACAGCAGAACTCCTAGGTAAAGAGGGATGAGGAGAAACTGGAGTAGGAGTCTGAACAAAGAAAGGTCTTAGTGCTAGGAAAGCATTAAGAATTTCCCATGAAAATGCCTGCCAGTCTGGGGAAGGATCCTGAGAGGAGTAAACATGTTTTTGTTTCTTTTTAAGGACAGGATCAACCTGAGGCTGGGATAGATGGGTCGATGTAGGACTGGGTTCTGGCAGAGACATCAGAATGTCTAACAGCTAAGCCAGGAGTAGCAGTGCGAGGAACGTCCAAGGGAGTGAGCCACGGTTCCCCCTTACCATCCTGAATGGACATTTGCAAGGCATCGGTAAACGTGCTAATGGAACTCTCCTTAATGGCTTCCAAACAGGTACCCATTGCAGGAAGAGAACCAGGCATCAAACGGACCTCCAGGCCTTCACTGGTCTCAAGAGGGATGTCAGGGTTCATAGGCTCAGCCGAAGATTAAGGCCTAACCTTTTTTACCTTCTTTGGAGACTCACCGGATGGACCAGCCATACCCTCCATTTCAAGTGCTAGTCGCTTGAGTCTCTAATTCTCGAAGTAGATGTTAAGGGCAGAAAGATGACTGCAAAGCATCTTAGGGAAATCATCTGACTAATCATGCAAACCTTATAGTCATGAGCGGATCCCAGACACAAAAGACACTGATCATGTTATCTTTGTGTGGAATCTGTCTTCCACAACTGCACTTGCATTTCTTGGATGATATTAACCTCAAAAAACATGCAATAGCAAGAAAAACACAAATAAATGCCCCAGCAGGGCACTTATCTGAAACAGCAACCACTCAGTGATCAGACAAATTGTAGAAGATGGCGTTCGGACTGGCAGCAGAGAAGGTCTGAATATGGTACATGCAGATGTCACATTTATGGCCTACATTGGCTGCTATCATATGTGCAATGTAGCACATACCTTGCAGTAGTAAAAGTCTTTGGTATACTGGCTGGACGTTCTGGTCACCTATGTGGGGAATCGCTCATGTTATTAATACAGCAACATGGGTCAGACAAATAGTTATGTTAACAGAGAGGACTGCTCTTGAACTTTTAAGGCTTTTTGTTTTCTTTTTGATTCTCCTTGTCATTGCTTTTTAAAATACTGTTTAACATCTCCCTGCTGCTTAAATTGCTTATTGAAAAAAAAAGTTGAGGAGGAGGGGAAATGTCTATTTGTTTTGAAAAAGGAGGGTTGAAAACTCTTGATTTACTCCATGAATCAGCTTTCCCCTTTCATCACACTTCTTTAACAGCTCAGCTGCAGAAGCAACAAAGAGAACCTCCTTATTTAGGGAGGAATTTGAAATTAAAATCTTATCACTATCAGGAGGTTTGAGAAAGCAAAGCCAATCCAGTCTTCTCTATACTGACAAAGCAGCAGCTGCACTGGAGGAAAAATCAGTAGCATCATAAGAACATTTTAAAATATGGTTAGCAACATGAAAAACAAATGTTACAGAAGAATTAAAAAAGTGGTTTACCTGAGAAAAAGAAAGGTTAACCATTAACTTCTGCATGTTCTCAAAAGATAACAGTAAAAAACTTCAGTATACAAGTTTGACAGTTCCAAATCTTGAATGTTAAAGTACTAGAGCAATATATTTTCTTCTCAATTTATCTAATGCTTTCCCATCCTTATCAGAGGGAATGTGGTTAGCAGTAGTAAACTGTTTAATGTAAGCAGTTTTAAAGAAACCACAGCTGGGTCTGCTTTATGATTCAAAAACAAATCCTTATGAGCCTGAGGCACACTGAATAACCTGTCTAACTTTCCAGTGACAGGAGGGTGACTATTAGACTAGAAGCAATAAGAAAAGCATTTTCTAAAGTAGGCAACATGGGAGACCAGCTGCAGATTTAAGCATAGCTAACCGTAAAATTGTAACGCATTACTTGTGCCAAAAGAATTTCATTCCGCTTCCAATGAAAAATCTTTTTCATGTTAGAAAAAAGTCACAATAAAGGAACAATCTTCAGGAGGGAAATATGAAAAGTACAGTTGTGTACCTGCCATAAATGTAGATGTTCGAGTGTATTCACTGTTGCAGTCATTACTCTTGAGTTATCCTGTTGGCAGGCTACCCCCTCAGCCGGACAGAATTCCAAAGTCTAGGTCTGGCGTCGGTTGCTATCGCCTCTTCCCTGACGTCAGTGCGCCAGGGGTATAAAAGATGCAGCTGACGCCATTTTCTTCATTTTTTCTTGCCCCAGATGTCAGGTGCCCCTATAATGGTAGGCTAAATTATGCCAGTAAGCATGCATACAGAAAAAACAACTTTTCCTTCATCTACAAGCAAATACACCACATAGGTTGTATAGAATACAGAAGTACAGATAAGTCTCAGCAAAAAAAGGGGGGATGGTGGGACGGTATCCTGGACTGCAACAGTGAATACACTCGAACATCTACATTTATGGTAGGTACACAACTGTACTATATTCATCGTGTTTCACTGTTGCAGTCATTACAATTGGGTTGAATCCCAAAGCTAAGGTTGGGAGGCTGGTGCTAAACAGGATTAGGAGAGGCTATCAGGCCCTGCAGAACTGCAGTGGCAAAGCCTGCCCTGGATTTAGAGTAGAGAGGTAAGTGATAGTGCTTTGTAAAAGTATGCACTGAACTTCAAGTTGCAGCCTGTAAGATGTCTTTGGTTGGTACTCCTCTGAGGAAGGCTGCTGAAGTGGCTGCTGCTCTGGTGGAATGTGGCCTATTGCCCTTAGGCACTGATTTGCCATGCTGTGAATAGCAGAAACAAATGCAGTGGCCTATCCACTTTGAAATAGTCTGTTTTGAGATGGGCTTTCCTTGTGATCCTGCAGCATATGCCACTAGAAGTTGTTCAGTCTTTCTGAAAGCTTTGGTTCTGTCCAAGTAGAAGCGCAGCTGCCTGTGAATGTCCAAAGAATGCAGAAGTCTCACCCTTATTCCGTGGGTTTGGGTAAAACGTAGGCAAATACATTGTTTGGTTAAGGGCCACGCTGGACACTACCTTAGGCATAAATGTAGGGTTTGTCCTCAGAGAAACTCTGTCATGATGGAAAATAATAAAAGGTTCCACAGCCATGAGTGCCTGTAACTCTGAGACTCGTCAAGTGGAGGTTATTGCTAGGAGCAGAGCTGTTTTCCAGGATAAGAATTTTATATCAGCTGCAGAAGCTGGCTCAAACGGAGGCAGTGTGAGTTTTTCCAAGACATAGTTGAGGTCCCATGCAGGTATTGGGGCTCTCCTTGTAGGTCTTATGTTTTTGGCCCCTCTGAGGTACTGCCTTAGTAATGGATATGAAAAAATAGGTGGTTCTGTATTGTAATGAGCTGAAATGGCAGAGACA
The DNA here is from genome assembly GCF_019279795.1 of Protopterus annectens. NCBI lineage: Eukaryota > Metazoa > Chordata > Ceratodontiformes > Protopteridae > Protopterus > Protopterus annectens. The sequence goes on from NC_056734.1 coordinate 701,570,158, forward strand.
TGAATTTTAATTGATGAAAAGGAAAGGCCTTTATCCAGCATCTCAGTTAAGTATTGCAAAATCTGAGGAATATTTGGAACAATCGTGTCAATGCCTTGTGCCTGGTTCCAAGCACATAATCTCTTCCATTTTTTTGCATAAGATTTTCTGGTGCTAGGCCTACTGGCCTCCAAAATAACATCCATCACTGCTTTTGAGAGAGGTGTGTCTTGAATGGCTACATTACCCGCCATGCTGCCAGGTTTAAGGTCCTGAGTTGGCTGTGCAGTATCTGTCTTGTTGTGTCAATAAGTGAGGAATTTGAGGTAATGTCCAAACTGGACATTGAGACAAGCTCTTTAGGACTGGGTACCAGTGCTGGCGGGGCCAGTCTGGGGCAATCAGTATCATTTTTGGCTTTTCTAGTCTGACCTTGAGGAGTACCTTGGGAAGGAGAGGCAGAGGAGGAAAGGCATATACTGTTAGGTTTTTCCAGCTGAAAGACAGAGCATCCACTTTCCATGCTTGTTTGTGATAAGTCCTTGTGCAGAATTTCTGTAGTTGGTAGTTGTGAGGGGAGGCAAATAGGTCTATGTCCGGGCATCCCCAGTTCTTTATTATCATGCTGAATACTTGTGGATCCAATTTTCACTCGTGGGGATCCATTAGGTTTCTGCTTAGATTGTCTGCGACACTATTTATCCTTCCTGGCAGGAATTGCGCTTGCAGATGTACTTGGTAAGTCAATGCTGTGTCCCATAAGTTCATGACTAGTATGCAGAGGGGGTAGGAATGTGTGCCCCCCTGCTTGTTTATGTACCACATGACTGTAGTATTGTCCGTCTTTATCAGTAGTTGTCCTGGATGAAGTAGATCCTTGAAGGCTGTGAGGGCATTCTGTACAGCTAGCATCTCTTTTTGATTGATATATAGATGCATTTGACTTGTGTGCCATGTGCCCTTAATACATCTTCCTGCCATATGGGCCCCCCAGGCATAATCTGATGCATCTGTTGTCAATGTCTGCCTGGCTGTGGGCATGGTGAATGGCTGTCCCGTGTTGAGGTGACAGGCTTTTGCCCACCATCTAAACCCCTGTTGCAGGCAGGGAATGAGGGTAATTATTGTTTCCAGGCTGTTGCAATGTTGAGTCCAAACACTTTTTAGATACCATTGAAGTTTCCTCGTATGCAGTCTTGCATATCGAATTAGTAGAAAGCAGGATGCCATGAAGCCCAAAACCTGCAGAATTTTTCTTGCAGATAACTGGGTCTTTGTTGCCAACATTTTGAAATAAGTAGTCAGTTGTCTGTGTTTGGCGTGAGATAAGCCATCTGGGGCAGTTGTATTTAAGCTTGCACCCAGGAATATTATCTCTTGAGAGGGTACGAGTTTTGATTTCTTTTCGTTTACTGTGTACCCTAGACCTGTTAGTAACCTTTTTACAAATGCCAGATGCTGCAGTAGAGTGTCCTTGTTCTCTGCTTGAATAAGGCAGTTGTCCAAGGCATTTTGTGAAGACCCTGGGCGCAGTAGATAAGCCAAAGGGCAGTGTAGAGAATTGGTAGTGCATTGAGCCAGCTATAAATCTGAGGTATCTTCTGCATGACTGTCTGATTGGGACATACAGGTATGCCTCTTTTAGGTCTAAAGTCACAAGCCATGCCTTGTTGCCCAGCATGGGCAGAAGCTGCTGCAGAGTTAACATTTTGAATTTTGGAATATCCAGGATGTGTTTAGGATAGACAGGTCCAGTATTGGTCTCCAGGCTTTGTCCTTTCTGGGTACCAAGAATAGCCTTGAGTAAAATCCTAGTCCCTGCTCTTGCTGTGGTACTTGTTGAATGGCTCTCATGTCTATGAGGGATGAAACTTGTTTTTGTGCCTCTGCCCATTGATTGCGTGGCAGGTCTGGCATACCGTTTGGCCTTGGCAGGGTGTGAAAGTGGAACCTGTAGCCTTGAGATATGATATTTAAGACCCATTTGTCCTGGGTGATCATGTGCCAGTTTTGTGAAAAAAGTGCTAGTTTTCCCCCCAAAGGAGCTGCCAGAAGATAAGTGCTTGGTGTTGGCAGGGGAAAGTCATTGAGACTGTTTCCTGTATGGCTGTGATTTTTCCTCTCCACTTTTGGAGGTAGAAGCACCCCATTGCTTAGGCCTGTATGAGTCTTGGGGCTGTGATCCGTCTCTGGGGCGTCTGTATCTGCCTCTTTGTGGCCTGTCTGACACTGGAAAGGACCAGTTTTTTGTAGGCCAGTTTCTGCTAAATCTGGGAGGCTGTACCTGTAAGGAATCCTTCACTGTTTACATAGATTTAGCTTTGTCCTCCATTTTCTTCAACAATTCTTCTGCTTTAACACCAAACAAGGTATCATGTTGTAATGGAGCATCTAATAGTTTTGCTTTAACATGATCAGGCAGATTCTGTTCTTTTAACCAAGCATGCCTCCTAATGACAGAACCTGTAACTGCGGCCCTGCAGGAGGCCTCTAGAGAATTAAAACCACATTGCAAAGTATGCTTTCCCACTTGTTCAGCTGCATGCAATAAATCCTGCATTTCTTTGTTTTCTGCACATTCTGAATTTGTCAACATTTTTTGTTTAAGCAGTGACATAAGATATTGCTGATATTTAAGCACATAAAACTGACAATTTAAAGCTCTTACAGCCAAGGTAGCAGAAGTATAAATCTTTTCCCCCCATCTGTCCAGGGCCCTTGAATCCCTATCAGAGGGAATAGGGTTTTTGCAATGGAAGCCTTGACCCCCTTGGGACCCTGAGAAATAGTTTCTGGGTCAGCAGCAGGGTTTTTGTAAAGAAATTTATGAGAATCCGGAACCCTGTAGTATCTGTCTGGCTTAACAGGAACTGGTGGTAAAGAGTCAGGAGACAGACATCATCTACAATGTCTAAAACAGGAGGAATAGCAAGGGGCCTGTGCTGGGGTAATAAAAGGAAGTCTCTGAGCCTTTTCTTGGATTCAGAGTAATCTTGGCTCTCCCAATGGAAATGCTCCCTCATAGTATGCAGGGTCTCCCCAAAATAATAATCCTCAGGAGGAGAGGCTGAAGGGATAGATTCTTCAGCATCAGAATCCTCATAGGGAGGAAGGGAATGTTCATGTTCAGAAGAGGAATCAGAGGAAATGGAAACCTGATCTGAAGATTCATATTCTATCTCTTGCCTAGGCCTCTTATCAGGAGGGGGATGGGAACCCCTGATCAAAGTAATTAGGTTTTCGGCCATTTTAAGCATCTGTTTTTTAGGCATGGAAGCCTGTCCAGGAGAATGTTGTACTTGTTTCTTTGTCTTTAGTGGTGCTTTAGTCTTTGCCTTTGAAGCTGAAGTTGGCTTTACATATAACTGTGTAGACCTGAAAACACCCTCAGAAGCCGATGCCTGCTCAGCGGCTCCGGACCCATCTGAGGGAATAGTTTCCAAGTGTCCAATACCTTGAGTTTCCAGTGCCTACTTGGCTCCACATGGGAGTCGGAAGTGGCCTGTGGCTCTGAGGTAGCAGGCGTCAGGGGCTGCGAAAGCGCCTCACTGAGAACCAGTGACAGGCCTAGCGGAAGCCTCGTCGTCAATTTTGGACCTCGGATGCCTGTCCTTTTCTTTTTCTTTGTGCTTTTTATAAACTCCGGTAGTTGGCTGTTCCGAAGGCATTATATAATTGAATCTTCGGCCAAAGTAATGAAATGCAAAATCGTACCGACGCTTAATAGTGCGTTGGTTGAATCTAGCACAAAACCGACAACTAGCAACGTCGTGGTCAGGGCCTAGGCAAGGAATACAGTAAGAATGAAAATCCTTATGAGGTATTTGCTTCCCACAAGAAATACAATTATTAACTTTTTCTGACATCGGTCTGGAGCAAGAAAAAATTTCCCCACTGGGGTACTTGGCTTTAATGAAGACTTTGGATCTGAAATTCAAATTTGAAAATCTCAGAAGTTGGCCGACCAGCACTTGTGAACTGCTTTTGCTTCGGGCACCGCGTGGCAAGAAAGACTGAAGAAAATGGCGTCGGCTGCATCTTTTATACCCCTGGTGCACTGACGTCAGGGAAGAGGCGACAGCAACCGACGCCGGACCTAGACTTTGGAATTAAGGCGACTGAGGGTAGCCTGCCAGCAGGATAACCCAATTGTAATGACTGCAACAATGAAACACGATGAACATCTATACTTTCTTCAGTATCAGACTGTTCACACCGAGAAGAAATTCCTGAGGTACAATCATCACCCAGTAATGCTGTGTGCTTCTGAATGAAAATTCAGGTCATTAAGAGACGGAACTCATTTTTTTTCTTTCCTGAAGTAACAGAAGGCAAGGGAAAAAGCACCAATGAACTCCTAATCAAATTACAGTAAATCTTCCCAGTCCATTATAATGGAAACGAGAGAATGAAAAGTTTTCTCACGTGTTCACTTTTCCTGGGAATCTCCCTGGAAAAAAGACCAAATCTCAGAAGGCATACTAATCCAAGATACAGAGTCCCTATCCCTTCTGAGTAAATAACCCTCACCTGCCCTTTTCCCCTGAGACTGACAACAGTACTTCTCCCTTGCATGCTAAGGGTAACCCCACAACTAGCAGAGGATGCGGTTATCCTCCAATTTGTGGTAGCTACATCTGCTACACAAAGCAGAGGAAATAATGCACAGTCTGAGAACAATGAGTGGCCATAGCAGAGTCATCCTCTTGGGGATGAGGCCCAACAGGAACCAGCCTGACACCCAAAGATTCCCTGACAACTTTCTTCTTCTTGCAGACAGGGAAGGTAATACTATGGAGACTGATGGTTGCCACATTGGTAAGCCAAGAAAGAGAACTTGAAGTCAGATCACAGAACCTGTATGAGATAACAACAGGAATGATAGAGAGCAAGTGGTACTGGGATACGTAAACCACTGACATTCCCCCACAAGCACAGTAACCTGTCCCAAACTCACAATTACTCAAAAACTAATTAAAATTTTAGACAAAAAATCATTTTTCACATGAAATGTTCACATAAGCATTTGCACATAACATATCCTTAAAAGTGCAATAACAGCTGTAGCATTAATGTGTCCTTGCAAAATAGCATATTTCTGATAGAAAAAAAACAAATTTTCCTCAGAAATATAGTGAAAGTTTTTCCCAACAGGGGCTTATCTGCACAGCCCTCAAGGATCTCTAGCAGACCGACAGCTCCATGGGGTGCACCAAAAGAATGCTCTTTGGTAGAAAAAAAGATCTGAGGTAATTTGTACTACAGTTGTCTTTATATGGTGCTCCTCTTGAGCTTCTGACAGATGGAGCATATGGAAGGCGTCCTTAAGCTTTGAAAATCCTGCCGGTTATGAGGAATCAGACCCAAACAGCTTAGAATACTGCAACAGTGATCTATATGCTGAACATCCGTAGTGATAAAAAACTGAGGCTGAAACGTGCGCTTGTAACTGACTGATTTAGCAAGTGGAAGGCTTCCCAGCAGCTCAAAGCCCCACCACCTCCACCACTATGTTTTCACCCAGAAGGAAGGCCTTCAAATGAAACAAGTGCCATCTAATTAATGGGAGACGTGTTTGGCCAAAATTGAAGTTTTTCTTGAATTGCCATAGAACTGGAAATCCTAATCCATGCCCCACCTGGTCACTGAGACAGATGAGACATGGAATACGTGGTAATAATATATCTCTGTCTAGAGCTAATTGCTATTATGTTTACTACATTTTATTTGTACACTTGTCTAATATATGGGGTATCTTTTATACTTAAGACAAAAATTTATTTTCTTACATTTGAAGACGTTTGTGAAACATCTACAATACTTACCTAACTAGGTCTCCTATGAAAATGGGATCTGCTCAACAGGGCTAACCCTGTCAACAAAATATGCAGAAAAATACACAGATAAATACAATGTAAAGGAGGAACACAACTACCTCAAACTCCAATTCTTTACCTGTTTATCAATTAAAAGAAAAAGGAGGACCATGATCTCCCTGATGGAAAAGGATTGTTCACTGATGTGCCTTTTCCCCCAGTGTTGAATGCTGGTACTGGAGCCACAATTCCAGGAAGAAACTTGAGAAGAGGCATTAAATGACCACCAACAGGCTCTCATCTCGAGAATGAAAGCTGTTGAAAGTCAAACCTTAAACCATAGTAGGGTGTCAAAATGAAAATATACTTCCTGAATGAGGAATGGGTATTTCGCCCCTTGTCTAAAAAGGTGCCAAGGTGAAATAAGCAGAAGCCCCAGAATCTCATCTAGTCAAAGCAGCTCCCCCAGGAGAGGCTACTGACTATGTGATGAAGGAAAAAAAAGTGAGATGCCCTCTCCCCACCCCCTCACATGAGCAAACATCTATAGACACTGACGAGAAGCCATAAAAAGGGATGAACCATCCAGGGAATGACTGAAGAACATCTAATCTAGGGTCCTGTTACAAGGACTCAATACTAAGGTCTAATATGTACGGAAGGCCTGCAGTGACTCCTTAATGCCCACAGCAATAACAAATGTCTACAGGTATGTCACATCACAATAACATACATAGCTGGAGTCCTTCTAACAGAATACAAATGGGTTATAGCTCAAGCAATTAAATGATTTTGTGACTAAGCCACCAAACCAAGATATCCTGAGCCCTTTCAAAGGATAGGGGTACCTTTCAAAAGGAATGCAAATATCTGTACTTAAAACTATCACTACCTCTACCAAGCAGGATATAGAAAGGATACCCACAAATAACTCCACTCACTACAAGCACTCACTAACCTGCAAAACTACGATATATGCATCATCACAGAGACCCATTTCAATATAACAAAAGCACTTTATCGGTGCAGTGTTTAAATACCTGTCACGTGTTCAGGTTCACCGTATTAGATAAAGGTAGTGATGTCTGACAAATCATGTTTCTGGCTGACCAGTAGGCAGCCTGGTATGCCCAGACTCATTAGCAAGATAATTACATGGAACTCTTACACATCCAAGTTAGAATTAGCAAAACCCCATATAATATTCCATGAAGACGAAAAGCTGAGGTACCATAAGTCTTAATAAATTATTCTGCTTTCATCCTAGAGTGGTTTCCTATCGTGGGGCTTTTGTGTTTTATAAAGAATGTGGCACTTATATTTGAAGGGTTAAAGCTAATGTTGAGAGTTTTGGTCTGACTGCAAACTTGGCACCATCATAAACATCCCCAGAGGACACCATGACCATCCAAGTGGGCCTGCCCCAAACAAATTGCTTTTGTTAAAATCATGGACTAAAAGTAAATGCCAAGAAATGTATTATTTCCCCTTGTAACTATTACGCTGACAACATGCCCTTGAAAATTAATCCCGTGATCAGGGATCTGGGAACCCATGCCAACAACATAGTGCCCTTTGATTACTATGCATCTTGTGAGGAAATCCTTTTTTATCATACAGCATACATCTAAAGGTATAGCTCCCAGATCCAGGGATGAAATCATTCTACTTGACGCTTGTTAGGTCGATCACTGAGTAAAATGCCCATTTCAGCATATACTTTTCCCTAAAACTCGTCACAACTGGAAAAACCTCAATGCTTCCTCACTAAGAAAAATCAGAAGCCTAAATCATAAAAACTATGCAGATGATCTCAAAAACATTGTCCCTCCATGTTATCATACAGATTACTGAGAGGTGACCTGAACAGACTCTATTCTGTCACACCTATTACCTATTTGCAAGTTCAATGGTGGCATAAACATCTGCTCAAGTGATCTCAAGCAAGTCTGCAACATAAATAGAACACGTTGGAGGGCAGGTATGTAATCAAAGGGAATTCCTCTTTTGTGAAATTGTCTTCCACTCTGCATAAAGCAAAATACTTCTCTTATTCTATTCAAACCTAATTTGGACAAATGGATGGGTAGGTGCAAATTTACCCTGGTTCAGCACCCTTGTCACTCAAGGACAAAAGCAACATTTAAATGTCCCAATATATCCTTGCTTCGTCTGCCTCTGGGTTATTTTTACACAAAATATAAGGGCTAAAAACTATCATGGGACTGTAATGCAGGTTTCTTAAGATCTTTACAGATCAATAACCTAGTAAATACCTATGAATCTATAGCAGTTTACTACTGGACAACAACAGAGAAGAGGATTTCTCCCAAGGTAATATTAACTTGTGAATACCCAAACATGATTACTAGTTGCTGGTCACCATAGAAGAAGGCACATCAGCTGCAGGCTTTGGCCACAGTGGTCAGCACTTGAAAAGGCTATGCACTCTGAGGGAAACTCAAGGGGCATCCTTCCGCTGAAGGAAATGTCCCACCACAGTATATTTGAGAAAACCACAGTGAAGACCTCAAGATCTTAGAAACAAAGCTACAAAAGCATCCGTATTAGTAACAACCCTCCATGACCCCTGAGATAGCATGGAGGTATGAGACTCCAAAATACACCTCAAGAAAGAGGGACTCTAGGGACAATAACTGGACAAAAACATCCATCCCACTAAGGCAAAAGGGGCGACTCTTGCCTTACTCCTGAAAATCAGAATGCCTGTACTGCATCTTGAGTGTTAAAGTCTGGATCCATCCCAAAAGTCTTGCTATAGTGGAAAATAATGAAGGTAGAAAGTCAAAAGAGGAAAAGCAGAAGAAGAAAAGATGACCAAAAATTTCAACCGCAATTCTGCTGACCTTCAAAGTGTGGCTCTCCTTGATGAGATGAAATAGGAAAGTTGTTCCCTTCAGCAGTAGAAAAGCTAGGGTGGGAGAAAGGTGCAACTGCCCCAGGCACAAATTGTTAGGGGGTATGATCAGCCATCGATCCCAGTTGCTCTTTAGTGCAACACTGCCTTTGCAGTCAAACCTACGAACTGTAGGACTCCATGCAGGGTATAAACTTTGGCAAGCAATTTGTTATAGTTTAAAAAAAAAAAAACATTTCTTTTTAATATGTAAGGAAGGAGGGGACAGAATTAACACTTCACCTAAACAGCTTTGGGGTGGGGGGTGCAGAAAAGTACAGTTTTGTACCTACCATAAATGTAGATGTTCGAGTGTATACAATGCTGCAGTCATTACACTTGGGTTATCCTGCCGTCAGGCAGTCCCCAGTCGACCTGAGTTCCAAAGTCTTGGTCCGGCGTCGGTTGCTGTCGCCTCCTCCCTGACATCAGTGCGACAGGGGTATATAAGATACAGCCGATGCCATTTTCTTCAGTTTTTCTTGCCCCAGATGTCAGGTGCCTCTAAATAGGTAGGCAATTCCAATTGCTAATAAAACATACATAAGAAAAGCAAAAAACAACTTACGGCTACCAGCAAATACTCCCCATAGGTAGTAAGGGTAGAAGACATAGGTACGTACCAGCCAGTAAGAGGGGAAGGAGGGAGGGTAACCTAGACTGCAGCAGTGTATACACTCGAACATCTACATTTATGGTAGGTACAAAACTGTACTATGTTCATCGTGTTACACTGCTGCAGTCATTACACTTGGGTAGAATCCCAAAGCTGAGGAAGGGTGGCTGGTTCTATAAGGCATTAGGGGTGGCTATAAGGCCCTGCAGCACTGCAGTGGCGAAGCCAGCTCTGGATTTAGAGCATAGAGGCAGATGGCAATGCTTGGTGAAGGTATGTACAGAACTCCAAGTTGCTGCTTCCAAAATATCCTTGGTAGGTACTCCCCTGAGGTAGGCAGTTGAAGTGGCTGTTACCCTGGCGGAGTGAGATCTAATGCTGCTAGGTACAGGTTTTCCATGGTATGTGTAGCAGAAATGTATACAATGTCCTATCCATTTTGAAATAGTCTGTTTTGAAATGGCTTTTCCCTGTGCTCCTGCAGCATATGCTACCAATAATTGCTCAGATTTTCTGAAAGCTTTGGTTTTGTCCAAGTAGAAGCATAACTGTCTGCGAATGTCCAAAGAGTGCAGTAGTCTCTTCCCCTTTATTCTGTGGTTTAGGATAAAAAGTTGGCAGGTGAATAGTTTGGTTTAGAGCCACACTGGATACCACCTTTGGCATAAAAGTAGGGTTAGTTCTTAAAGAGACCCTGTCCTGGTGCAAAATGAGGAAAGGTTCCACTGCCATTAGTGCCTGTAATTCTGAAACTCTTCGTGCTGATGTTATTGCTAGGAGCAGAGCAGTTTTCCAAGAGATATATTTTAATTCTGCTGTGCTGGCTGGCTCAAAAGGAGGTAAAGTTATCTTCTCCAAAACAAAGTTGAGGTCCCAAGTTGGGGTAGGTGCTCTACGGGGCGGTCTTATGTTTTTAGCCCCTCTGAGGTACTGCTTTAACAAAGGATTAAAGAAAATTGGTGGATCTGTGTTGTAATGAGCAGAGATGGCAGAGGCGTGGATCTTGATGGATGAGGAGAGTCCTTTGTCCAGCATCTCAGTTAAGTATTGTAGTATCTGAGGAATGTTTGGGACGAGAGGGTAAAGGCTGTGAGCTTGGTTCCAGGCACAGAATCTCTTCCATTTACCCGAATAAGCTTTCCTGGTACTAGGCCTTCTGGCCTCAAGAATGACATCCATAACAGCTTTGGAGAGAGGCGTTGCTTGCTTGACTAAGGAATCTTCCATGCAGCTAGGTTTAAGGTCTTTAGCTGGCTGTGTAGTATTTGTTTGTTGTGCTGAGTCAGCAGATGTGGGATCTGAGGCAAAATCCAAGGTGGTTCTTGTGCTAAGCTCCTTAAGATTGGGTACCAGTGCTTGCATGGCCAGTCTGGTGCAATCAGGATCATCTTTGGCTCTTCCTGCCTGGCTTTTATGAGTACCTTTGGCAGGAGAGGTAGTGGTGGGAAAGCGTATACTTGTAGGTTCTCCCAGCTGAATGAGAGGGCATCCACTTTCCATGCTTGTGGATGGTAACTCCTTGTGCAGAATTTTTGTAGCTGGCAGTTTATTGGGGATACAAACAGATCTATGTCCGGGCTCCACCACTTCTGTGTTATCATTCTGAATATTTGTGGATTCAACTCCCATTCGTGGGGATCCATGATGTTTCTGCTAAAGTCGTCTGCCAGTGTGTTTTTCTCTCCTGGCAGGAATTGTGCTTACAGATGAACTTGAAGGTTTATAGCTGTGTTCCACAAGGTCATAGCTTGTTTGCATAGGGGGTAGGAGTGAGTGCCCCCTTGCTTATGTACCACATAACTGTGGTGTTGTCTGTCTTTAGTAGTAGTTGCCCTGGATGCAGCAGGTCCTTGAAAGCTATAAACGCATTTTGTACAGCTAGCATCTCTTTTTGATTGATGTGAAGATGCCTTTGTTCTGCGGGCCATGTGCTCCGAATACATTTGCCTGCCATGTGTGCTCCCCAGGCGTAATCCGATGCATCTGTGGTCACTGTTTGCCTGGCTGTGGGTTGTGTAAAAAGGCTGTCTCTTGCTGAGGTGACAAGCTTGAGCCCACCATTGAAACTCCTGTTGAAGGCAAGGGATTAGTGGTATAACTGTTTCCAAACTTTGACAGTGTTGAGACCATACATTCTTTAGGTACCATTGTAGTTTCCTCATATGCAGTCTGGCATATGGAATTAAGTAGTATGCAGGATGCCATGTAACCAAGGCCTGCAGAATTTTTCTTGCAGGGAGTTGGGTCTTTGTTGCCATCAATTGAAAGTATTGAGTCAGTTGTCCTTGTTTGTCTGGTGTGAGATAAGCCATCTGGGCCGTTGTGTTCAAGCTGGCACCCAGGAATATAATCTCTTGTGAGGGCACTAGTTTTGATTTCTTTTAGTTTACTGTGTACCCCAGGCAACTGAACTTTTTTTTACAAACGCCAGATGCTTTAGAAGAATGTCCTTGCTCTCTGCTTGAATCAGGCAGTCGTCCAGGTATGGATAAATTTGAATTCCTTTCTGTCTGCAAAATGCAATTATTGGTGCCAGGCACTTTGTGAAGACCCTGGGCGCAGTAGATAAGCCAAAGGGCAGTGCAGAGAATTGGTAGTGCATTGAACCAGCTATGAATCTGAGGTATCTTCTGCAGTTTTGTCTGATAGGGACATGCAAGTATGCCTCTTTGAGGTCCAAAGTCACGAGCCAAGCTTTCTTGCCCAGCATGGGAAGAAGCTGCTGTAATGTCAACATTTTGAATTTCGGAACATCCAGGTAAGTGTTTAGAGATGAAAGATCCAGAATGGGCCTCAAGGCTTTGTCCTTTCTGGGTACCAGAAAGAGTCTTGAGTAAAATCCTTGTCCTTGCTCCTGTGATGGTACCTTTTGAATAGCTCTCATATCCATGAGTGCTGTAATTTGTTTTTGAGCCTCTGCCCATTGATTTGGTGGCAGATTTGACGTTCCTTTTAATCTTGGCAGAGTGTGAATGTGGAACCTGTAACCTTGAAACACAATGTTGAGAACCCATTTGTCTTTGGTGATCATTTGCCAATTGTGGTAGAAGAGTGCCAATTTTCCTACCAAGGGGGCTGCCAAGAAGGATTCGTTTGGCAGCTGTAGGGGGAAGTCATTGGAGCTGCTTTTTATATGGTTGAGGCCTGTCTTCCTCTTCTTTCTGGCCTGATGCAACCCATTGTCGAGGCCTGTAAGGACCTTGTGTTTGACCTCTACCTCTTGGAAGTCTGTATCTTCCCCTTTGATGTCTGTCTGTAATTGGAAAGGACCAACTCTTAGTTGTCCAGTTTCTGCTAAATCTAGGAGGTTGAACCTGTAAGAAATCCTTCACCGTTTGCATAGATTTTGCCTTATCCTCCATTTTCTTTAATACCTCTTCTGCCTTAACTCCAAATAACACATCCTGCTGCAAAGGTGCATCCAATAATTTTGCTTTAACATGATCTGGTAACGTATGTTCTTTTAACCAAGCATGTCTTCTAATGACAGAGCCTGTAACTGCTGCTCTGCAGGAGGCCTCTAGAGAATCAAAACCACATTGCAAAGTATGTTTTCCCACTTGTTCAGCTGCATGTAATAAATCCTGCATTTCTTTAAAATTAGGAGGATCTGATTCTGGAAGCATTTTTTGTTTTAACTGAGACAGTAAAAATTGCTGATATTTTAGCATGTGAAACTGGCAATTTAAGGCTCTCACTGCTAAAGTTGCAGACGTATATACTTTCTTTCCCCATCTGTCTAATGCTCTGGAATCTCTGTCAGAGGGAAAGTACAGTTTTGTACCTACCATAAATGTAGATGTTCGAGTGTATATACTGCTGCAGTCATCACACACAGGTTATCCTGCCGTCAGGCGGTCCCGCAGTCGGCCGAATCCCAAAGTCTTGGTCCGTTGTCTGTTGTCATCGCTTCTTCCCTGATGTCAGTGCGACAGGGAGATAAAAGAGGCAGCCAACGCCATTTTCTTCAGTTTTTCTTGCCCCAGATGTCAGGTGCCCCCAACTAGGAAGGCAATACAAATAACTATGCAAAAATACCTTAGTAGATAAACAATAGTACTAGCTGTTAGCAAATACACCATATAGACATGCATCCAATAGATTGATGTACATGGAGTTATAACTAACACCCTGGTATGTAGAGGGGATGGTGGGAGGGTAACCTGGACTGCAGCAGTATATACACTCAAACATCTACATTTATGGTAGGTACAAAACTGTATTATGTTCATCGTGTTATACTGCTGCAGTCATCACACTTGGGTTGAATCCCAAAGCTATGGATGGGTGGCTGGTACTAAACTGGGTTAGGTGAAGCTAGGATGCCCTGCAGAACTGCAGTGGCAAAACCAGCTCTGGTTTTAGAGTATAATGGAAGGTGGTAGTGCTTGGTAAAGGTGTGCACTGAACTCCAAGTAGCTGCCTCCAGAATGTCCTTGGTTGGAACCCCCCTGAGAAAGGCTGCTGAGGTTGCTGTAGCCCTGGTAGAATGGGACCTAATATTAACAGGCACTGCTTTCTCATGGTGCGAGTAGCAAAAGCGGATACAATGTGCTATCCATTTGGAGATGGTCTGTTTTGAAATAGCCTTTCCTTGTGAACCTGCAGCATAGGATACAAAGAGTTGGTCAGTTTTTATGAAGGTCTCTGTCTTATCCAAATAGTAACGTAGCTGTCTGTGAATGTCCAAAGAGTGAAGGAGTCTTTCTCCTTTATTCTGGGGGTTTGGATAAAAGGTGGGTAAATGAATGGTCTGATTCAAAGCCACACTGGATACTACCTTTGGCATAAAGGTAGGGTTAGTTCGTAAAGAGACTCTGTCCTGATGGAAAATGATGAAAGGTTCCACTGCCATAAGTGCCTGTAGTTCTGAGACCCTACATGCTGAAGTGATAGCCAGCAACAGAGCTGTTTTCCAGGACAAGTATTGTAGTTCTGCTGAGAAGGCTGGTACGAAAGGAGGCAGTCTTCATTTTTCTAAAACGAAGTTGAGGTCCCAAGCTGGCGTTGGGGGTGTTCTGGGGGGGTCTTATATTCTTAGCACCTCTGAGAAACTGCCTTAGTAAAGGGTGTGAGAATATGGGAGGATCCATATTATATTGAGCTGAAATGGCTGAAGCATGGATCTTAATGGATGAGAAGGAAAGGCCTTTGTGTAGCATCTCAGTTAAGTATTGCAGTATTTGAGGAATGTTTGGCATCCACGGATTTTGGCCTTTAGCCTGGTTCCATGCACAAAATCTTTTCCATTTGTCTGAGTACGTTTTTCTGGTGCTGGGCCTCCTGGCCTCCAAAATGACATTCAGGACGTCCTTTGAGAGAAGTGTTGATTGATAGTTCAAGGTATTCTCCATGCAGCTAAATTTAAAGTCCTGAGCTGACTGTGAAGGATCTGAGAGTTTTGCTGAGTCAACAGAAGTGGGAATTAAGGTAAGATCCATGGAGGGCTGTGAGTCAAGGTCCTTAGTAATGGGTACCAGTGCTGACGTGGCCAATCCGGAGCAATGAGGATCATTTGTGGTCTCTCTGATCTGACTTTCAGTAATACCTTGGTCAAGACAGGTAGTGGTGGGAAGGCATAGACTGTCAATGCTGTCCAACTGAATGATAGGGCGTCCACTTTCCAGGCTAGGGAATGATAAGTCCGTGTGCAAAATTTCTGTAGTTGGCAATTGTTGGGGGAGGAAAATAGATCTATGTCTGGGCGTCCCTGCCTTTGAGTTATCATTGAAAATACTTGTGGGTGTAGTCTCCACTCGTGAGGATCTGCCAAATTTCTGCTTAATTCGTCTGCCAATATGTTTTCCTTTCCTGGCGGGAACTGTGCTTGCAGTTGTACTTGGTAAGTCAATGCTGTGTTCCACAAGGTCATTGCCTGTCTGCATAAAGGGTAGGAGTGTGTTCCTCCCTGTTTGTTTATGTACCACATAACTGTGGTATTGTCTGTCCTTATTAGTAGTTGTCCTGGATGCAAGAGGTCCTTGAAGGCTGTCAGTGCATTTTGCACAGCTAGCATCTCCTTTTGGTTGATGTGTAGATGGTTGTAGGGAGGGCATTTCAAGCCTAGTCTATACTTTGTCATTGTACCACCCCTACTTTATGGGGTTAGTATATATTATTTTGCTGTTTTGCTGTGGGAGCAGTGAGTTGTGAGTCTGTCCTGAGATATATCTTGAGGTAATCTCCATCCATTGGTCAAGATTTCTTTGAATGCCAAAGGAAAGTCTCTGCCTGCCATATACCCGGGATTTTCCATATACATTAGGAGTCTTTGGGTGATGAATCTATCCCTGATGAATGCCCCCCCCCAGCAGCCCAGCCGAGCAGGTTTAAAGTCTCGCCTGTGGCTCCTGACGGATCTAGATAAATTTTTGACATGGCTTCTTGTATATTAAAAGGTCACCTCTGAAAAGCTAAGCGGTAAGCGATAGCTGAGCTTCTTTTCTTTCAGTCGGGCAGCATAGGACAGATGTTTTTTTTATCCTTTTGGTGAGGAACTTTTTTTGTCTCCTCCAGCTGCTGCAAGTGTCGGGTCAGATACATTCAAATGGGGCATTGTACTCAATCATCCTGATAACTCTGTCTGTACCAGTGGATTGCCATTGGTAGCTATAGGTAACCTTGTTTTTTTCCAAGGTATGACTTATGCATTTTTGGCATTGCATTTGTTTTGCAGACCATTTGCCCTGTATGCACTGTCCTGCCATGTGTGCTCCCCAGGCGTAGTCTGAAGAATCTGTTGTCATAGTTTGGTTTGCTGGAGGTAAGACAAAAGGAAGACCCTTGTTTATTTGACATGCTTGAGCCCACCATAGGAACTCTTTTTGAAGGCAGGGAATGAGAGGTATACTTGTTTCAAGGCTGTGCCTGTGTTGAGTCCATACACTTTTCAGGTACCATTGGAATTTCCTCATAAGCAGCTTTGCATGTGGAATTAGTTGAATGCAGGATGCCATGAACCCCAATGCCTGCAGGATTTTCCTTGCAGTAAGCTGGGTAAAAGTTGCCATCTTTTTGAAGTATTGAGTCAGTTGTTTTTGTTTGTCTGGCGTGAGATAAGCCATCTGGGCCATTGTATTTAAGCTGGCACCCAGGAATATTATGTCTTGTGAGGGTATTAGCTTTGACTTCTTTTTGTTTACTGTGTACCCTAGGCAACTTAGCAGCTTTGTTACAAATGCCAGATGCTGTAATAGAATGGCCTTGCTGTCCGCTTGGATCAGGCAGTCGTCCAGATATGGATAAATTTGTACTCCTCGTTCTCTGCAGTATGCAATTACTGATGCCAGGCATTTCGTAAATACTCTGGGCGCAGTAGATAAGCCAAAGGGCAATGCAGAGAATTGATAATGCGTTGTACCTGCCAAAAATCTGAGGTATCTTCTGCAATCTTGTCTGATAGGGACATGCAGGTATGCCTCTTTGAGGTTCAACGTTACCAGCCAAGACTCCTTGCCCAGCAAAGGAAGAAGCTGCTGTAGTGTGAGCATTTTGAATTTGGGTACCTCCAGGTATGTGTTTAGAATTGAGAGGTCTAAAATGGGTCTCCAGGCTTTGTCCTTTCTTGGTACTAGGAACAGTCTTGAGTAAAAACCTTGACCTTGCTCCTTTGTAGGTACCTTATGAATTGCTTTCATATCCATGAGAGCTGAAATTTGCGTTTGTGCCTCTGCCCATTGGTTTGGAGGCAGATTTGGCATGCCTCTCATCCGTAGTAAAGTGTGAAAATGAAATCTGTATCCTCGGGTAATGATATCCAGAACCCATTTGTCCTTTGTTATGATGCGCCAATTTTGTGGAAATAGAGCCAGTTTTCCTCCCAAAGGTGCTGCCAGGGCAATTTTGCTTGGCAGGCGAAGAGGGAAGTCATTGTGTTTGTTTCCTGAAGGGTTGAGATCTTTCATCTCCACCTCTTTGAGTTGTTGTATGCTATTGTCTAGGCCTGAAAGAACCTTGTGGCTGGCCTCTGCCCCTTGGGCGTCGGTACCTACCCCTTTGGGGTCTGTCTGATGCAGGAAAGGACTAATTTTTTGATGGCCAGTTTCTGCTGAAACGAGGAGGTTGTACCTGTAAAAAATCTTTAACTGTCTGCATAGATTTTGCCTTTTCTTCCATTTTCTTTAAAACGTCCTCTGCTTTGACACCAAATAACACATCTTTATGCAATGGAGCATCCAATAACTTTACTTTGACATGTTCTGGCAAGGCTTGCTCTTTTAGCCAAGCATGTCTACGTATTACAGATCCTGTGACAGCTGCTCTACATGAGACTTCCAATGAATCAAAACCACACTGTAAGGTATGCTTTCCCACCTGTTCTGCTGCATGCAGCAAATCCTGCATCTCTTTGAAATCAGGTTGATCTGTCTGAGGGATCATTTTCTGCTTTAACTGTGTAGTCAAGTACTGCTGGTATTTTAGCATGTGGAATTGGCAGTTTAAGGCCCTCATGGCCAAAGTGGCAAACATATACACTTTCTTCCCCCATCTTTCTAATGTTCTGGAATCTCTTTCAGAAGGTAGTGGATTCTTAGCAGTAGAGGCCTTAACCCCTTTGGGACCCTGGGAAATGGTTTTGGGGTCTGCAACAGGGCTTTTATATAGAAACTTATGAGAATCAGGAACTCTGTAGTATCTGTCTGGTTTAGCTGGTGCAGGAGGTAAGGAATCTGGGTTTAGACTAGATTCGGTGTAAACATCATCCAAAATGTCTAAAACTGGAGGAATTGCAAGGGGTCTATGCTGTGGAAGAAGAAACAACTCACTGAGTCTTTTCTTAGAGTCAGAGTAATCTTGGCCTTCCCAGTGGAAGTGTCCCCTCATGGTGTGTAGAGTTTCCCCAAAAGAGTAGTCTTCAGGGGGGGAGACAGAGGGAATGGACTCTTCAGCATCTGAGTCTTCATAAGGAGGGAAGGAATAATCCTGGTCCTCAGAATTAGCTGAAGAAATGGATGCTTGGTCAGAGGAAGGATAATCTTCCTCCAGTCTAGGCCTTTTGTCAGGAGGGGGTTGGGAACCCCTGATAATGGTAATTAAATCCTCAGCCATCTTAAGCATCTGTTTTTTAGGCATAGGGGCCTGTGGGGGGGTCTGTGGACCCAGTTTCCTAACTTTTAAGGGGGCTTTAAGTTTAGCATAAGACTTAATAGAGATAGTTGTCGGTTTGAAGACACCTTCAGAAACCAAAGGCCTGTCCAAAATCTCCGGATCACCGTCAGGGTTGGCGTCCGAGGGGTGAGAGGGAACCGGCTCTTGAGGCCCAGCTGATTCGTCTGGGAGGCCATCAGAATTTCTTAATCAGCGGTAGTCAGGGGCTGCATAAGCGCCTCGCTGAAAACCAGAGAACCGGCGGCAGGCCTTGCTGAGGCCTCGGTATCTGGTCTTGGCCTTGGTTGCCTGTCCTTATCCTTGCATTTTTTAATCATTGCTGATGTCGGTTGCTCCGACGACATGCTATAGTTAAATTTTCTGTCAAAATAATGTTGGGCGAAATCTGCCCGACGCTTGATTGTACTTTTGTTGAACCTAGCACAAAACCGACAACCAGAGACGTCGTGGTCTGGGCCTAGGCAAGGAATACAATAAGAATGAAAATCCTTGAGGTATTTGCTTCCCACAAGAAATGCAATTATTAACTTTGTCTGACATCGGTCTGAGGCAAGAAAAGTTTCCCCAATGGGGTACTTAGCTTTAGAGAAGACTTCGGGCTGAAATTCGATTCGAAAATCTCAGGAGCTAGCTGACCAGCACTTGCGAACTGCTTCTGCTTCGGGCACCGCGCGGCAAGAAAGACTGAAGAAAATGGCGTCGGCTGCCTCTTTTATCCTCCTGTCGCACTGACGTCAGGGAAGAAGCGACGACAACCGACGCCGGACCAAGACTTTGGGATTCGGCCGACTGCGGGACCGCCTGACAGCAGGATAACCTAAGTGTGATGACTGCAGCAGTATAACACGATGAACATCTGGATTCTTGGCTGATGAGGCCTTAGCTCCTTTGGGTCTCTGAGAAATAGTTTCAGGGTCAGCTACAGGGCTTTTATACAGAAATATATGTGAGTCAGGGACTCTGTAGTATCTGTCAGGTTTAACAGGGGCTGGAGGTAAGGAATCAGGATTTAAGCTGGATTCAGTATACACATCATCCACAATATCTAACACTGGTGGAATAGCAAGGGGTCTGTGTTGAGGTAATAAAAGGAAGTCTCTGAGCCTTTTCTTGGATTCTGAGTAATCCTGGCCTTCCCTGTGGAAATGCACCCTCATGGTACGTAGGGTTTCCCCAAAGGAGTAGTCCTCAGGCGGTGAGGCTGATGGGATTGATTCCTCAGCATCAGAATCCTCATAAGGGGGTAAAGCGTATCCTAGGTCTGAGGATGAATCAGAAGAGATGGACACCTGGTCAGATGAGTCATAGTCTGCATCCTGTCTAGGCCTTTTATCAGGAGGGGGATGGGACCCCCTGATCAGAGTGATTAGGTCTTCGGCCATTTTGAGCATTTGTTTCTTAGGCATTGGAGGCCTGTCCTGGAGAATGCTGTATTAGTTTCTTTGACTTTAAAGGAGGCTTAGACTTAGCTGAGGGTTTAATGCTTAACTGAGTAGGTCTGAAGACACCTTCTGTAGCTGTGGGGTGCTCAGCTACTCCGGATCCCTCTGAAAGGTTAGTCTCGGTAGGCTGAAGAACTTGTGCATCTGAAGGCCCAGCCATCTCGACGTGGGAGTCAGAGGCGACTTGTGGTTCTACAGAAGCGCTCGTCAGGGGCTGCGAAGGCACCTCGCTGAAAACCGGCGACTGGCCTAGAAGAGGCTTTGTCGTCGGTTTTGGGCATCGGATGCCTATCCTTGTCTTAGCGCTTTTTGTGTATTCCGATCGTCGGACGTTCCGGCGGCATGGTATAATTGAATTTTCTACCAAAATAATGTCGGGCAAAATCAAACTAACGTTTAATAGTGCGCTTGTTAAACCTAGCACAAAACCGACAACCAGTGACGTTGTGGTCAGGGCCTAGGCATGGGATACAACAGGAATGGAAATCCTTATGAGGTGTTTGCTTCCCACAAGAAATACAGTTATTAACTTTTACTGACCGATCTGAGGCAAGAAAAATTTTCCCCAACGGGGTACTTAGCTTTGTAGAAGACTTCGGTTCTGGATTCGGAATGAAAATCTCAGGAGACGGCCGACCGGCACTTGCGAACTGCTTTTGCTTCGGGCACCGCGCGGCAGGAAAGACTGAAGAAAATGGCGTCGGCTGCATCTTATATACCCCTGTCGCACTGACGTCAGGGAGGAGGCAACAGCAACCGATGCCAGACCAAGACTTTGGAACTCAGGCCGACTGGGGAACCGCCTGACGGCAGAATAACCCAAGTGTAATGACTGCAGCAGTGTAACACAATGAACATCCATGGATTGGATATTAGGAAGCAGCCTGCAAGTTTTCCAGAAGTCTGTTTTTTTCCTTCCTGACTTGAAGAATTGAAGCTGTGGCCACTATTTGGTATGACAGGCACAGGGCCTGGTTGAGACAGCTACAGTTTTGCCCTTGACCAACCATGTAGGGATTTCTAGCTGGCAGAAAGGAGAGGGCTAGCAAAGAACACTTAGTCGGGCCTTCTATTCTTACAAAGTGAAGGTCCAAAGACAGGGAATTGCAGCCCATTCACCAAGGAGTGGGGCCGGCTTTTTCTTAAACAGGGCACTAAACTAAGAAAAACGAATCCCCTCTTGTAGGGAGTATTGTAGATACATTCCACATTATAAAAGGTACCTTGGAGTCCACCTTGACAGCTGTAGACAGAGTCTGGAAGAGATACCATTTGAGCCCAAACTCCAGGAAATCATCATGCTTTCCCAGTACTTATTCTAAAACAGAGGACTGGAACACAGACAAATGGAATTTATTGGGGTTGAGGAACAGCAGAAGTCCCTGTTCTTGCCTACACTTGTCTTAGTCTTCTCATAAGAATCCTTATGAGAGGTAAACAAGGCTTGTTAGGAAAGCAAAACCATGACAATTTGGAAAAGGTAAGGAGGGTTGGATTGTCGATCTTGATGGACATGTATAAGGAAGATCTAACATCACAGTAAATACATAATTGCATTTTATATTATGCTGTCTGTCCATTTCGGTACTGAAGGAAAGAGTCACCAGCTAAGCATCTTGACTAACACTGTGACAGAATACCACAGTATATGGTGAACCCAAAGTATGATCTGGCTCTACAGAATGAGGAATGCAGGTGAGGCATTGTGATGAAGCAGATGACTAACTGCAGTTTGCAAAGAAATTAGTCTGTCTTGAGGAAGTGAAAGTCAAAATCCACCCACAAGGGCAAGTAGACTTGAAACACAGTACACGACCTCAAAGAAAACTTCACCAGCAAAGATAGAGCAAAAACCATTTATTCCAGGTACGACTAAGCGCTTTCACCAGTATTCTGGCTTCTTCAGAGTCGTCATTAAAAATTCAAACTCCACTTAAAACACATAGGATACACAAGTGAACAGGGGGGTGATATAGTCAGCAAGGTGGGGGCATTGGAGACGGAATGGCAAATTAGATTAGATGCATGTAAGTATCCTGGATTGAATGATAGTATTTCACTTAAACCATTGCTCAAATTGCGTTCTCAGCAAATTTAGTATAATGATAGTCTGAATGGGCTATATGTATTATGTGACACATATACATTAATGTTTTTTGTATAATTTTTGAATGTTTTTATTGAGATATGTAAGGTTATTTAATATTATGAATGTTAGATTAATTTTTCTTTTTTCTACAAGGGATTTGACTATTTAAATGAGGGGTGGCTGATGGTTTATCCAATGGGTGTGTATCCTATGTGTATTAAGTGGAGTTTGAATTTTTAATGACGACTCTGAAGAAGCCAGAATTACTGGTGAAAGCGCTTAGTCGTACCTGGAATAAATGTTTTTTGCTCTATCTTTGCTGGTGAAGTTTTCTTTGAGGTCGTGTACTGTGTTTCATGTCTTGAGGAAGTGCTGCAGGGGTGTCCAAATGGCACCCCACAAAAATCAATGCTTGTGATTGCTTCAAATGGAACCTTGCAGTGTTCATGGATATCCCCAGGGACCAACAAAAGTGGAATAAGTACTCCCTTGTGTTTATTAATGGCTCTTTTGTGGTATATACTAGGAGCCAGTTGTCCAAATATGGGGATATTCTGTGATCCATGTGATCACTGCCATGCACTTCTCAGCACCAGAAGGTGCTGTGGTGAGACTGAATGGCAGGGCACTAAACTGGTAAACACTGGCTTCCAGTGCATGAACGTCATGGATACCTTGCTGATTTTATATACAGACAGGAGTCTTGGGAATCTAAGAAACACATCTAATCCCATTCCCACAGATAGGTGAAGATGGGTTGCACCCTGACAGTCCAGAACTAGGTTTTCACCATGTATAGGTTTAAGCCATTGAGATCCAAGATTGGCCTGAGGTCCTTAGCCTTCTTGAGAACAAATAGAACCTGGTGTAAACCTTAGAATCTCTCTAGTCTGGTGTGACCTCTTGGTTGGCTCTCTTTTGAAGAAGGTAGATGACTACCTCCTTTTGTTGGAGTGGTACATTTAGAGAAGGATTGGTGGCAGACTTGGCTGCCCCCCAAAATGATATTGTATAGTCACTGGATATTAGGTCTCTTGCCCATCTGTCCAGCATGACTGCTAGCCTGCTAGCCACACTTGCTGGTGAAAGGACAGGTGACCCCCAACTGCTTCCAGGATTGGACAGGCAAGCAAGTCCTCATGGGCTCTGCAGCTGCTTCCCAGGGAAGGTCTGTGGATACTCTCATTCTGCACAGTCCCTTTGCCTTGTGAATGGTGTTTACTAAAGAAGTCCCAGTGGCAACAGGGACCCATATCGGAGAATTGTTGAAAGGTTTGGAATACCACAAATTTTTGGCATCTTTCTGGTTCCCAGAAACGGTCCTCTGAGGGGCAGATAATTTGACAAGAGCTGAAAGAGTTTTTTACTCCTGCTCCCTTCTGAACAATTTTTCTTTCCTCTTGTATTCAAAAAGTGCTGACTTGCCAAAGGGGTGTTTGATTAAGGATGCCTTGAAGTTCTCTATAAACTCACACAGCATAAACCAAGTCTGACATGTCAGAGTTGTACTAGAGGCTCCAGTTGCTCCACTGGCTGGATTTTGGATGAGTCTGATGAACAGTGATGTGATACTTAACAATGTTGTTACCGTGATTTGACCTGACATGGATATTTACTTGCAGGCAACCTTTTCGGCAAGCCTAGCATTTTTTTTTCTGCAAGTTTTTGCTGAAAGTGGGTCATGTACAGTTAAGACCCCACAAAGCAAAAATGTCAGATGAAAAGGTGCACTTCCCCATGTAGTCCATAGCTCTGGGAATCCGTATCCTGCTGATGAACCACTGGTCTCTCATCTAAGGGGTGTCTCTCTGCTGTTGTCACTACCGCAATCTAGTCTAAACAAAGAGGGAACTTTACTCCAATGAAGTTTGTCCTTGAGTAGCTGGATGATTTCCTCCAGCTTCCAGGAGATGGGCTCGGCTACAATAGATTTTCATCACACCGGCCCTA
Organism: Protopterus annectens; assembly: GCF_019279795.1. Taxonomy (NCBI): domain Eukaryota; kingdom Metazoa; phylum Chordata; order Ceratodontiformes; family Protopteridae; genus Protopterus; species Protopterus annectens. Next base: position 701,594,075 of record NC_056734.1, read on the forward strand.
CAACTAGATCTACTACACAGCTTGTGGTGTTGGGGGGCACCCAAGATGTACAAGGGAAGTTGGAAAGGTCCGCTATAGAATTTCCTCATCATGGGAGTGAGTTCTGCGAACCAAGATACTCTCTTGTCTCATCAATTCCAGTATTTCTCTAAATCTGGGGTCATCTTTGTAGTGGACTGTAAGGAACCCTTCCATTTATTGAGATCTGTATCTGAGGTAAGGGACTCCACTTCTGGGTCTAGATGCCTCCTTTTACACCTTCTCTTCTTAAAGTCACTCAGACTGGACTCACCCAAGAGACCTAAGGAACGATCTTTCTCTGAATGGCAGAATCTGCGCAGGTCTTTTGGAACAACTGTCTGTGATACAGATTCCAGGTGTAAGTCTCCAAATTGACAGGTATCATGTGGCAGAACCAAAGTAGGGTGTGTCCCCTGAAACCATCAAACCTGTGGGTTTCCCAGCTGTGCTCTCCAAGAACTCAAATGTAGATGTGCCTGCCTGTGTTGGCACCCATGGTACCATCCCGGACTCCAATACACATGGTGCAAGGACACCAACAACACTTGGCTCTTCAGTCGCAACAAGCACTGAGCCTCACTTCTACATGGATGGATAAAAGTCGAAAGCCTCTGACACTGAGAATGACCCCTATGAAATGGGAGACAACCCAAGCAATGAGAACTTGCTACTGAGTCCATGGTATCTAGCAGTACTCAGTACCAAAGGAATGGGTGTTGAGACTGCTGGACCCAAAGCGACTGGTGCTGATCATGGTGATACTACTGTTGTTGCTACAGATAAGACCAGAAAAACTCCTATCTCAGAAACTCTCAGTGTCAAAACCAGGCCTGGTGAAGGAGCAAGAATGGTGGATGAAATAGGTTCTTTTCTGTCTGCCTTAGAAACAAAAGTGGATAAAAGAACACCCAAATGAATCTGAGCCTTAACTAAAGCCCACAACATCTTGTCCCAGTCAAATACAAGCTGAAAGGCAATTGAAAGACCTTGCAGAGAGAAAGTTAAAGATGGATGAGAGTCCAAATATCCAGATAACTCTGTCTATGAGAAGAAACTGTCAATTCTCCTCCTTACTGAGCAGTCTGAAATTAATGGTCATTTCCATATGTGATGTCACTAAAGGAAAAGTATGAGAAGTTGAAGGTGAACCAGAGCAGTCTCTTGCGGGGGGGGGGGGGGGGGGTGCCTCTGACCTGGAAATTTTCATGGATGTAGTCCAGATAACAGCCTTGGCCTCCTCATGCTATCTTTTTCTTCCCCCCTTCTCCTTCTCTGACTCCTCCTCTTAGGAGTAGACAGACTTCTTCAAAATCAATATATTTTAGTGCACCTGTAATGTCTTGAACTAAAAATGTTTACAGATTTCACAATCTTGCTTTTAATGATCAGGCAGCAGGCACACCTCGCACAAGTCATAGTAGGCTACAGCAGACACATTTCCTACATCCCAAGGTCTTAACTTCTTCCATTAGTATTAAAATAATTGCTTAAATGACCTAAACTATTAGAAATGGACATGGTATTAAAAAAAAAACACCACCACCAATTTGCTGCATGACAGTAAGCAGTCTAGGTGTAAAGAAAGGTATGATCAATATAAACGCCAAAGAAGCAGACCTAAAACACTAGAAAAGTTAACCTGCTATTCCATGACCTCAATGAGCTCTAGGCCTAACCACGTACCAGAAAGTAAGGAAATGAAATGACAAATAAACTGCCTTGACAAAATGGAGTACACCAGTTCTTAATAGGTTCATAGGAGGTTACTAGGGTACTGGCTCTAGGGCCTTTAAAAGCCTAGCCATCTTATACCATTGTTCCCTTACTGACTAACTTGTACAGTCAATACTTGCAGCGCAAGTCTATGATCAGCACCGACTGCCCTTATCCAAGAGAGACATTAGTGACACCCCAGGGTAAATTTACGGTCTCCCATCCAGTTGTCTAATTTACGCTTAAATAGGGTTATTGAGGAGCTCTGTTTTATGTGAACTGGAAGTACGTTCCAGAGGACTGGCAGTCTCTGGCAGACGTATCTCTCTCTCCAACATGTTCTGTTAATGCTGCGGACTAGGTTAAGATCCATAGAGTGAGTGAATCTTGTCCCATTTGACTTGCAGATGTGCAACATTTCCATTAGGGCAGGGTCCAGGCCTGCTTCTTAGGTTAGGTACAAGTTAATAGGTACCTCCATCTCTGATAGCAAACCTGTCACGAGTGGAGTTCCCCAATCTGTCCTGGGACCCCTACTGTTTGGTATTTATTTGTAAAAAGTCCAGGCAAAGACAAAAGTCCTGTGGCTGACCAAGTTTGCGGATGACTGTAAGTTGGGTGCTGTCGCTTGACTCCCTAAATGATGTTAACATACTGCAAGAGGGTGTCACAGCAACTAATGACTGATGCCAGAGTCATGGCCTCAAGCTAAATGCAAAAAAATGTACCATCATACCATTCCACAAAAACATGACCCTTATTAATTACCACATCAATGGCAACCTCCTAAGCACACAACCTGTGGTGAGAGACCTGGGCACTCAGGTTGATAACCTCACATTTGATCATCATGTTGCAGCAGTGGTCAGAAAAGCCTTTTACTTGGTTCATTTCATATGTAAAGGGATTGCATCCAGAAAAAAAGAGGTTATTACTCTCTATACTCCTCCTTCATTAGACCAATAATTGAGTATAGTGCCCCGTTTGGGATGTACCTCTCCAAACATCTGCACCAGCTGGAAAGCCCACTGAAATACCTCACAAAGAGAATCCATGGCCTCCAACACCTGTCCTATGCAGACAGGCTCAAATCACTATCACTCTACTCGGTATCATACAGATTGCTCAGGGGTGATCTGTGTCTCGCCTACAAGACAATCTAGGACCCTGCCCTACTACAGATGTTCCATATCCATACGTCTAACTCCTCACGCATTACCCGCTGCAAAAGCCTGAGTCTAATATGCGACATCAACAAAACCTACTGGACAGACAGGTTTGTCTCCCAGAGGCTGCCCTGTTTCTGGAATATACTTCCATACACGTCAAACAGAGAACCTCCCTGACCCCCTTCAAGTGCAACCTCGATGAGAGGGAGGGGAAACCACAAATTTGTTCCAGGGGTTCCACCTGTGTCCCCCACTGACAGGGGTGACAGGTGCCGATTGAGGTTTCTTTTTGGGGATAAACTCTTGGCTAGACATGGAAGGGCTTTAGGGCCATTAGCCTAGTAACCTCCTATGATTCTATACAGTAACAGGGCCTACAGTCTGTCCATGTAGGTCACGTGCTGAAGGCCCTGAAATTTCTTGGTGAGAAACCTCTGAGGTCTCTCCAGCTGCTGCAGGTGTCTGGTGAGGTATATACAGAAGGGAGTGTTGTATTCTATTAGTGATCTGATGAGGGATGAGTACAGGGGAGTTATAACATCTTTAACTCCGGATGTGATGCCTTTACTTATGAGATGTGCAACACAGAAGGCCTTCCTTTACCACTGTGGACACATGGTGACTGAAGTTAAGGTTGCTATCAACCTGTGTTCCCAAATCTCTCACCACAGGGTTTGAGCTAAGGGGGTTACTGTTAATATTGCAATTTGTAGGGACCTCCCCTTGCTGAAAGGGATGATAACGCATTTTTTTTGCATTTTGTTTAAGTCCATGGCTTTGGCACCAGTCATTTGTCTGTGTAAGCCCATTTTGTAGTATGTCAACATCGTTGGGGGACTCGGTGACAGCACCCAGTTTGCAGTCCTCAGAAAACTTGGTAAGCCATACATTATCTATTTTTGCCTGGACTTCTGATAAATAGATTCCAAACAACAGGGGGCCCAGCACAGATCCTTGTGCTACACCACTGGTAACTGGTCTGCTGGTAGAGATGGAATCCCCATCTTTGACTGCATGCGTTGTCGATGAGCCATCTGGCTACCGATCTAGTGACATATGGGTTAATTTCCAGCTGGGTGAGTTTCTCAATGATACCTGAGTGGGGGATTGTGTCAAAAGCCTTGGCTAAGTCAAGAGAGGCTGTATGTACTGTTTTGCCTTTATCCAGGGTTTTAGCGATGACATTCTCAAAGACCACCACCATGTTTAATAAGCATGATTTACCCTTAACGAAGGCAGATTGGGTCAGATCAAAAGTTTGAAGGTCACCTATGTCTTTGTTAATAAAGTCAATGATTCTCTCCATGGCCTTGCAGATAAGGCTGGTTAGGCTTATAGGTCAATAGTTTCCAGGGCTGGTAAATGGACCTCCTTTATGCAAGGTAATTACTGTTGCTGTTTTCCACTCTACTGGGGCACAGCCCGTATTTAAACTGTGGTTGAAGAGAGTACCAAGTGGTTCCGCTTGGTCCTGTTTTACACCATTTAGTAGGCAGCCTAGGATGTTATCCGGTCCCACAGAGGCTGTGTTTTTGGCCATGGAGAGTGCAGTTATGACCTGCTTTTTGATGATACTAGGTAGAGGACTGGTGGCAGGTATGTTTTGGGGTATGTCTGGTGGGGATGGATGGGGGGGTTGAAGTTTGTGTCAAGTCTGTCTGCTTCCACGTTGGCGATGTCCTCAGGGTTAGTATGAGTGGTACCGTCCACTACTAGTTCAGCACACAGCTGGGCCTTCCTTTTAAGATTTCTAACATAGCTAAAGAATGCCTTCTGATTATTCTTAGCTAGTAAGGATAGTTTAGCTTCATAACTGGCTTTAGTGGACTTTACAAGATATTTAATTTGCGTGTTCAAAGTGTGGAGGTTATCCTTCCTCTGCTGAGTCAGTTCCCTCTTGTTCTAAGACATTAGTTTCTTCATCTTGTTCTATAACCTATTTATGCTTGATATCCACCAGGGTGGCTTTTTTTTTTTTGAGAGGACATTGTTTTGATCTGTTCAGATACAGCTGACTATCATTTGTGTACACCTCTGTATAGGAGTCATTGTTGATAGTGGTAGCAGGGGATTTAAAACTATTTATGTCAGCACTTAGGAGGCTATAGTTTGCTTTGGAGAAATTTTTCATCCTTTTTGCTCTTGTGGGTTGGGGGTCAGGTATGATCATTACTTTGAACGAGACTTATTTATGATAAGACCTTACCAGGGAGGGCAACACACAGTGGGCTAGTGCAGAAACCCCCTATGTTGGTGAGTACTAAGTCTAGGACATTAGAGCCTGTTGTGGGGGTGCACACTAATCTGTTCCAGAGCATTTGTATTAACAAAGTCCAGGAACCTAAGGGAGAGCATGTTTGTGCTCATATATGACTCCCAATCAATGGAAGGATAGTTGAAATCACCATGTCCAAGGTGTTTGGCTGTATAATGAGTGATTCAAGTAGGGCCAGGTAGTAGAATGGTTCACATGGCTCATGGTGGGGGACCTATAGCTAACAATGATATGGAAGGGGGGTTTACCTACAGTTACTTGGAGTAGCTCTAGGAAGTCATATTGTTTGACCAGTCTTGAGGTGTACTTGTCTTTAATGAAGATGACTACACCTCCACCTTTGGTTCTTTCACACTTGTTTGGAGGTCTGAACGTGTGGAAGGCATTGCAGCCTTGCATGGCCATGGTGCTCGCTGTGGCCTTGAACCCTGTCTCTGTGACTGCACAGCCATCGGCATCTTCCAAGGTAAGGAGTGCTTCCAGTGAGTGCAGTTTCCTATTTAGACTCCTAGCAATAAGCAGCATAACTTTGAGTTTGTCCCTAGTGGATTTTTTAACGTCGTGAATTTTGTTGTTATGACATTGCCTAAAAAAAGGCACTATGGGGAGGCAAGTACCTTTGCCAGTAAACAAAAGCCAAGAGGCAACAGGTGAAGACCTTCTCCAGCAAAGCAGTTTGGTCTGTCGACTATATCCTCCCAGGCTGACAGATACTGGATCCCCCTGGAATGACACCAGAAGCTAATCCAATTGTTAAAAGTCTATCATTTGTTGTTTATATTGAGTCATCATCCTGGGTGAAGGTAGAATGCTGCTTAGGGCTAGGGACATACCTGCCTGTGACACATAATCTGAGAGCTCAGTCATTTCTCTCTTCATGTAGTCCTCTGAGGTATGTCTCAAATCATTCACTCTAACATGGACTATGACAGAGTCATAACGGTACTTGCCATTGACAGACATGAGTGCGTGCATGATCTGATGGATCCTGGCACCTGACAGGTAGCTAACCGTGGCTTTCTCCTTGTCCAGTCTGATGAAGGGAACATCTGTGTCTCTCACTATGGAGTTGCTTATGACCAAAACATTTGGTTTTGAGGCGTTTTGCCTTAGGGGCTTATTGGCCGAGACACTGTTGTGTGTATTATTATGTGTAGTGGATTCTGTTGGGTCTGCTGTGTGTGCACTAGGTTTGCGCTTGGGAGGTCTCTGATCTTTAGGTAGGCTTCATGTGAGTACCTCCGCGCACATGTGGGTTTATGTGTTGTGAACTTGTTATGTGCAACAAGTGAATTGTGTGTGCTGAAAACCTGTTTGATATCTGGTTTGTTGTTACATAGGTTCATAGGTGTGTACTAGACAGGCTAATGGCTCTGAAACCTTTACAAGCCTAGCCCATAGAATTACCCTGGCATTGTGATGCCCGCCATTAGTTCCCAGTGTCTCTATCAAGAAGAGCCACAGGAGTGATCCACAGGGTGAACTTTCTATTTCCCATCCACTCATCAAGATTTCTCTTGAACAGAGCCAGTGAGGTGCACTGCTTGACATGTATGGGAAGTTTATTCCAGAGCGTGGGCAGTCTCTGGGTTATGAACCTGTCCCTCTAGCATGTTCTGTTGATTGTGGTAATGAGGTTGAGGTCTCTGGAGCGTGTGGTAAGGAGGGATTGGGATTTCTTTAGATGTAGCATTTTTAACAGAGCTGGGTCAGACATGGCTTTGTAATTCAAGCAGAGAGCGCCTCTTAGTAGACGATATGAGACAGAGAATAGCTGGAGTTTTTTTGAGCCTGTCCATGTAGAACATGTGTTTAAGGCCTAAGATCCTCTTTGTGAGGTACTTTTGTGGCCTCTCCAGCTGTTGCAGGTGTCTAATGAGGTACATGCCAAATGGGGCATTATACTTGATGACTGGTCTAATGAGGGAAGAATAGAGAGATATGATGACCTCTTTCTTCCTGGATGCAAAATCCTTGGTAATGAGATGTGCCACATAAAAGGACTTTCTGACCACAGTGGCAATGCGGTGATCAGTGGAGAGGTTGCTGTCAACCTGTGTCCCCAGATTTCTTATAACGCCTTCAGTGTTCAGTGGGCTCGCATTGATGTGGTAATTAGTGGGAAATGAGTTTTTCCCAAAGGGGACGATGACTTATTTTTTGACATTAAGCTTAAGGCCATGGTTTTGACACCAGTCATTGGTCTCAGTAAGGCCTTTTTGTAGGATGTCTACATCACTTGGGGAGTTAATAAAGACTCCCAGCTTGCCGTCATCTGTGAACTTGGTCAGCCAGAGTCCCTCCGTGTTTGCCTGAACTTCTGAGAAGTAGATGCCAAACAACAGAGAACTCAGGACCGATCCCTGTGAGACTCCACTTGTGACTAGTCTGCAGTCTGTCTTGGAGTCTGCTACTTTCACACTGTGGGTTCTATCTGTGAGCCAGTTTGCAACCCACCTGGTGATATAGGGGGTTGATGCCTGATTGGTGAGTTTATCAATAATTCCTGAGTGAGGAATGGTATCAAAGGCCTTGGCCAGATCGAGGTAGGCTGCATGAACTACCTTACCCTCATTCACAGCTCTGGTGACTGACTCAAAGAAGTTGGCCAGGTTGAGCAGCCATGATCTCCCTTTCATAAAACCAAATTGCATGGGATTCAGTGTTTGGAGATTAACTATATCCTTGTTAATTAGGTCCATGATGATGCGCTCCATAGCCTTACATATCAGACTAATCAGGCTAATTGGGAAGATAATTCCCAAGGTCTGTAGTCGCTCCCCCTTTACGGAGAGGGATGACTGTAGCAGTGTGCCATTCCATAGGGACAAAGCCAGAGGTGAGGCTATGAGTGAACAGGGCACAAAGATGTGCCGCCAGTTCATTGTGTCTTTCATGTAGAACACAGGCAGGGATATTATCGGGCCCCATGGAAGCTGTATTCTTGGCTTTGGACAATGCAGCTTCAACCTGTGCTGCAGTAATCCTGAGTGCCTGACATTCTTCTGGTATTGTGATTGGCCCTTTAGGGTTGGAAGAGAGGGGTAAAGTTGGCAATATCTGTTGGCTTAGTATAGGAGGTACCATTGTACAGTAACTCAAAGCAAATGTGGGTATTGCCATGGAGATTTCTGATATAAGTATAGAAGGCTTTGTGGATGTTTAGTTTCTTCCTTCCGTAGTAGAGTTTATTAATGCCAGGGGATCACCAGATTGGCTTCGTTTTTTGAAGGAGAGTGTCTTGGCTCTGTTGGGTATGGCTAGTTCCATGCATTAATGTACATGTTCGTACAGTGCACTGGTCTATGATTCAGCAGTCCTGCATCTATTTTCCACTGGCATGGGTGCCGTAAAGTTAGCCACATCTATTTTTAGGAGCCCAAAGTTGGATTTGGAGAAGTTTTTCATGGTGGTTACCTTTGCAGGGGGTATGGGTGAGATGTGGATTTCCATGGTAATTAGTTTGTGGTCGGATCTAACCAGGGAGGAATTGACTATTGGTGTAGAGCAACGGTCACCCATGTTAGTAATGACCATGTCAAGGATGTTGCTTTCTCTAGTGGGGGTAAGAATGAGCTGGTCCAAGGCACTGGAACTGATGTATTCCAGGAAGCGTTGGGCCAGTGTATTGGTGCATGAATAGTCTTCCCAGTTGATGGAGGGGTGGTTGAAGTTGCCTAGTATGAGGGTGTTTGGTTGGACTCTAACAGATTCAAGGGTGCTTAGGAACGTGGAGTGAAAGTCTTGGGACATGGTTGGGGACCTAGAGCAGGCTACGACCTGAATCGCCATTGTACCTGAAGTATCTCAGATGCGTTATGTGTACTAGTCTGGAGGTGTGCATATCCTTTATGAATATGGAGACATCACCACCTTGGGAGCTTCGGTCCATATTCTGGGGCTGAAAAGTGTGAAATTAATTATAGCCTGGTAGTGTAGAGGTGCTTTCTGCCGCTTTAAATCAGGTCTCCATTACAGCACAAATGTCAATGTTCTCCATTTTGAGGAGTGCTTCAACCCAGTGCATCTTAAGATTTAGACTTCTAGCAATGAGCAGCATGACCCTCAGATTGCATTTATTTGTAGCTGTTACAGTGGTAATTTGGTCTTTGGAACACCACCAAAAAAAAGGCACTATGTGGTGGCAACAGCCTTAGCCAGTATCTGGAAATCCAGGGGTGACAGATACAGGCCATCTCTGGCAATGCATCGAGGTCTGTCAATCAAGTCATCCCAAGCAGACAGATACTGGATCCCCTTAGAATGACACCAGAAACTTAGCCAATTGTTGAAGTCAATCATTTTCTGCTTGTAATGCGGTATCATTCTGGGCTACAGTAGGATACTGCTCAGGGCTAGGGTCATACCTGCCTGGGCCACATAATCAGAGAGCTCCACCATGTCTCTTTTCATATAATTCAGGGAGGTGCATCTCAGGTCATTCACACCACATAGACAATGACAGAGTCATACTTGTACTTCTTGTGGAATGATCTGAGTGCATGTTTTATGTGGCAGATTCTGACACCTGATAGACAGCTGACTGTTACCTTCTCCTTACCGAGCCTAGTGAGTGGGACATCTGTGTGCCTCACTACCGAGTCATCTAGGATTAATGTATTGGGCAAGTTGTTTTGCCTTAGAGGCTTAGGTTGAGGGGCACACTGTGTAGGTGAGCTATGTGTTTTGTGGTTTGTGCTGTATTGTGGTGGTCGAGTGCATCTCTGCTGTTTGGGTAGACTTTTATTGACAGCCTCAATGAAGGTTGGTGTGTAGTTTGTGTTTTTATGTGAGAGCTGTGACGATGGGTGTTCTGGAGGGCTGTGTGTTCCATGTGGTGTGGTGCAGGTGTTGATCTCCTCTTGACCAGCTTTTCCAGTCTTGGCTGAAGCGTGTGTGACTTCCAATTTGGAGATATAAGTGCATCTATTGGCTTAAATTCTGGTGTCATTCAAAGGGGATCCAATGTCTGTCTGCCTGGGATGACATGCTGGACAAGCCACGCTGCTTCGCAAGGGACGGCTTGCACCTGTCACCCCTGGGCTTCCGGATATTGGCAAAGGCTCTTGCCACCCCCATAGTGCCTTTTTTAGGCAAGGCTCAAATTCTAAACCTACCACCCTAGAACACAAAAAAGGAAAAAACTAAGGGTAATGCTGCTCAATGCCAGAAGTCTCAATCTCAAGATGCACACACTCGAGGCCCTTCTCAGTATGGAGAACATCGATGTCTGTGCTGTGACAGAAACCTGGTTCAAGGCTCCTGAGAGCACCCCAGCACTATCAGGTTTCACCTCATATCATGCGTTCGCCCCAAAATCCGGACAACACCAAAAAGGAGGGGTGTCCATATTCATAAAGGACACCCACACCTCAAGGTTGGTGGCAACGCACGATGCATCGGAGACCATCCAGGTGCAATTAACCATAGGCAAGACTGCTCTGCAATTTGTAGCATGTTACAGGCCACCCTCTCAAACTCAGGAACCTCACATGGCCTTCCTGAAAACATTGGAGGGAATAAATGTATCTCCAAACACCATCATACTAGGTGACTTCAACTACCCTAATATAGACTGGGAACACTACTCAAGCCCAAACTCTCTAGCCCAAAGGTTCCTGGAGTTCATAAACTCAAATGCCATGGAACAACTAGTCACCATCCCCACAAGAGGAGAAAACATACTTGATCTCATCATCACAAACATGGGATCACAATGTTCAACACCGGAAGTATACCCCTCACTGGTGAGATCAGATCATAAACTAATCTCGCTGGAGGTCCTCATCCGCCCCACCTGAAATAAAAAGACCACAGTGAAAAACTTCTCAAAAGCCGACTTCACACTTCTAAAAACTAGTGTGGTCTCCTTTAAGGCCCTGAGCCAGTGGTAAACATTACTCAAACCGCTGAATCACTTACAAATGCCTTCTACCAGCACCTACAGGACTGCATGGATCAGGCAATCCCAAACAAAACTAAGACTCTTTGTACCAAAGGCAAGCGTCCAGTCTGGTGGACCCCAGCCATAAACAAGCTCTACAACAAAAGGAGGAAGCTACTACAAGATAGAGCAAAATCCTTGAAAGGTAAGACACCTTTGATCATTATAAGTAAAAATCTAAGAGCTCTCATAAAATCATCCAAGGCTAATTTTGAGAGAAAAATCGCCAAGGACACAAAAGACAATCATAAGGCCTTCTTTAGCTATGTTAGAAACCTAGGAGGAAACTCCCAGATATGCTCAGAATTAGTCCAAAATTATGTGAAGATTACTGAACCTACACACATTGCCAACATACTGGCTGACAGGTTCAGTGCAAACTTCTCCCCCCCAAAAGGAGAGATATCTATACCAGAGGATTGTAGCCCCCCAAACATCTCCAACGCCCAGGTGAGAACTGCTCTCTCCAAGGCAAAAAACACAGCATCCATGGGACCGGATGGTGTCCCCGGCTGTGTGCTCCACGAACTCAATGAGGAATTAAACCCGCAGTTAGGACAGCTGTTTAATCTTAGCATCACCTCAGGATACGTACCCAAGGAGTGGCGCACGGCGACTGTAGTCCCACTTCACAAGGGCGGTGCCTCCACCGACCCTGGAAATTACCGTCCCATTAGCTTGACAAGCCTTATCTGCAAAGCCTTGGAGAGGATCATAATGGAACTCATAAATAAAGACATAGGGAACTTGCAGACTTTGGATCCAACCCAGTTTGGCTTTGTCAAGATCATGCCTTTTAAACTTGGTTGACTTTTTCGAAACAGCCACCAAGGCCATTGATGAGGGAAAGGCAGTCCATACAGCCTACCTCGACCTGGCAAAGGCCTTCGACACAATACCCCACTCAGGTATCATCGAAAAACTCATCAGCTTGAATGTAAACCCATACATCACAAGATGGGTTGCAAACTGGCTAAGTGACAGAACCCACAGGGTCAGAGTTGCTGGAGCCATGTCAGACTCAAAGCCTGTCACAAGTGGTGTACCACAGGGCTCAGTCCTGGGTCCACTCTTGTTTGGCATCTACTTTTCTGAAGTACAAGCAAACACAGGAGGGTTATGGCTGACAAAGTTTGCAGATGACTGCAAACTGGGCGCCATAGTCGAAAACACTTCTGACACAGATATCCTTCAGAAGGGCCTCACAGAAACGGAAAACTGGTGCTAGAGCCATGGCCTAAAGTTAAACGCCAAGAAATGCATAGTCATACCCTTCGGGAAAAACAAGGTTCATCATTACTAAGTACTGGAGCTGTTTCATTATAGGACTTCTAGTGCTGATAGCACTTACATGTGCTACAATAATTGCTATAAAAAGCCTTATGAAGTGCTAGGTAAATAAGCTAATTAAGTGCAAAAGAGAATATATCTAGCAAGATCTAAAGGAAAAATTGAAGAGCAGACTTTCTGGCACCAGTAATAGTTTACCTCAGCTTAAAGGTTCATAGGTTGGTACTAGACTATCGGCCCTAGGGCCCATACAAGCCTAGCCATAACAATTCCCTGGCTATTTCTTCCCACAGTATTTACTTCCCTAGACCCCTGTCTAGCAGGGCAACTGACGTGATCCCCGGGGTGAATTTCCTATCTCCCAACCAGTCATCAAGGTTCCTTTTGAAGAGGGCCAAAGAGGCACTCTGCTTGACATGTATGGGCAATCTATTCCAGAGTATGGGGAGTCTCTGGGTCAGGAACCTATCCCTCCAGCATGTTTTGTTCATTGTGATGGCAAGGTTTAGATCCCTGGAGCGTGTCTCTCTGAGGGATTGGGATTTCTTTAAGTGTATCATGTCCAACAGCTCTGGGTTTGACATGGCCTTGTATGTTAAGCAGAGATCGCCTCTGAGTAGATGATATGCAACAGAGTATAGGTGGAGTTTTTTTAGACGGTCAGCATAGGGCATCTGCTTTAGGCCTGTGATACTTTTAGTGAGGTATTTCTGCAGCCTTTCCAGTTGTTGCAGATGTCTTGAGAGGTACATACCAAACGGGGCGTTGTATTCTATAATGGGTCTAATGAGGGATGAGTACAGTGGGACAATGACTACCTTTTTTCTGGATGAAAAGCCCTTAGTGATGAGGTATGCCACATAGAAAGATTTCCTGACTGTTGTGGCGATGTGGTTATCGAAGGTGAGACCACTGTCCACCTGTGTCCCTAAATCTCTTATCACACTTTCGGTGTTTAGTGTACTGCCACCTATGTGGTAATTCATGGGTACATGTTTTTTCCTAAAGGGGATAACTATACATTTCTTGGCATTGAGCTTGAGCCCAAGGTTCTGGCACCAATCATCTGTTTCTGTAAGGCCCTTTTGTAGAATAGCCACATCATTTGGGGATTCAATAATGGCTCCCAGTTTGCAGTCATCTGCGAACTTTGTTAGCCAGAGTGCCTTAGTGTTGGCTTGTACTTCACAGAAGTAGATGCCAAACAAAAGCGGTCCCAGGACTGAACCCTGAGGTACTCCACTTGTCTGGAGCTGGATTTGGAGTCGGCTGCATTTACAGTGTAGGTTCTGTCAGTAAGCCAGTTGGCAACCCATCAAGCGACGTAGGGATTAATGCCCAGCTTTGTAAGTTTATCTAGGATTCCAGAGTGGGGGATGGTGTTGAAGGCCTTGGCGAGGTCCAGATAAGCTGTGTGGACCACCTTACCCTTATCCATGGCTCTGGAGACTGATTTGAAGAAGTCAATCAGGTTCAGGAGACAAGATCGGCCCTTCAAGAATCCAAACTGCGTGAGGTCCAGTGTTTGAAGGTCGTCAATGTCTTTGTTTATAAATTCCATGATAATACATTCCATGGTCTTGCAGATCAGGCTCATCAGACTGATGGGGTGGTAGTTCCCAGGATCCAAGGTGGATCCCCCCTTGTGGAGTGGGATAACTGCAGCTGTGCACCACTCAGTGGGCACGAAGCCTAAGGTGAGGCTATGATTAAACATGCCACTTAGGTGAGGTGCCAGTTCATTTTTTAGTTCATGTAGTACACAGCTTGGGATGTCATCTGGTCCCATGGATGCTGTATTCTTAGCTTTGGAGAGTGCGTTATTTACCTGGGTGGCCATTAGTGGAATTTGGCAATCTTTTGGTATTGAAATGGGCCCTTTAGGGGGTGAGAGGGGGGTGAAGTTTGCGTGGCGGGCAAACATGGGCTTTTAAACCAGAAAGTTGAAAGAGATTGAAAACTGCCCAAATGCCCAGTAAACTACAATTTCTGGGCCAGAAACCACTCCTCTTGTAGTAGATAGGCTACCTAGTGCTTACTACTCCCACTGATAAGCTAGAAGGCTTCCCTGCAACACAGAAATGTCCAGGGGACTCAGAAACTTAAAAAACAGTCCTGGATACAGAAAATCTGCATCTGGACTACACCAGTTACAGGGAAAGCAGGAAACCAGCTTAGAACTTTTTTTTTTTTTGCAGAAAAGCAGTTAAACAGTAATAAAAACACTTTAAATGCAGTGCAAGCAAGCAAGCACACGAGTGTGTAGAAATATTAAGGGAATACAGTTTAAATAAATGCAGTTAAATAACAAGTGCAGAAAGCAGTAAATTCAGAAAAAAATAAAAGAAGGCACTTAAGTCTCTCTTTCTCCTTCTAGTTGCTCTTGTAAAATACAGGACGCCAAAACAAGCACTAATAAGTATGGCAGACTGCAAAATAAAGTAGAAAGAGGTACAGTCTTTTTTTTTAAGTAGAAAGTGAAGAGACAAAAGATGAGACAATTCAAGGTTCAGAAGCTAAGGAGGTGGGCCTTTTCTAAGTTCTCACTATAAACAGCAGAATGATCTGATTTAATGTGACTGGGGGGTGGCCAGTATCAACTTTATACCAGAGGCGGGCAAACTCAAAGCCACCATGATTTAAGACCACCACCACAACTCTGCGGGTGGGTAGAGGAAAAACAGTTATACCGATTACAGAGATATGTAGTAAAATAGAAGTGCAGAAAATAAACACTCATCCTTTTCCGATATCACAGCAGGGCAAAAGGCTGAAGGCCAGTCTCTCTGTAGCTTTGAACAGCTTGAGCAAACATGTATAACTGGTTTAAAAAAACTGGCTATTAAAGCCATATAAACAGAAACCAGATCAATTATCCAATCAAAAATAACAGTTTTGCAGGAATACTTTTAGCTAGATTAAACCAGACTGATTACTTTCTGCTACAAAGAAAAACAGCTAGGCCTCTCTAGACAAAAGATTTCACTACAAGCTGAAAGGGTCACAAACAGATATTCAGGTCTATCAGACAACAAAAAGGAGACTGAAAACAGTTGCACAGATTACATGAAAACAGTTGCACAGATTGCAAAAACAGTCATACAGATTAGAGATATGTACTAAAACAGAAGTGCAGAAAACAATTGAAAATAAACACTTATCCTTTTCTAATATCACAGCAGGGCAAAAGGCAGAATGCCAGTCTCTCTACAGCTTGAGCAAACATGACAGAATGGATTCCAAATTTGCAGTACAGATGCATCTCTCACATGTTGTATTTGTTTGTATTAGGAGTAACTGGTTGTCAGTGTACATGATGCAATTGCTACATCGCCTCAGGATGACCATGTCAATCAGGCTGGCTGGAGGAATTGTGTGAAACTGTTCCTCCATTATGGCAGGTGTATACTGTAGTAACTAGTGGGGAGTGGGCTACATGGACCAGGTTTTGCTGTAAGACTAACAAACAGTGGCTATTCTATGGAGGGCTAGGGGTAGAAAATTGTGTCAATGCGTCACAATGCACAACTGAGTTACTTGCAGGGCAGTAGTGCAATCCCTGAGCAGCTCAGGTAAACTGAGTGCAAACACGACACTTAAATACAAGCAAAGTTAAATGATATTAAACAAAGTAACCAAATGGAAAGCCCACGACTGAGCCTTATTTCAGCAATCCCCAACTCAGATGGGTTCTTGGCTGCACACTTCTGCCACAAGGGTGCAGGAGGGACTTCTTAAGGTAAAATGGCTGGTTTTAATGTTCAAATGATACCAAGCAGTTTAGATTCAGCAAGCCTGAATCTAGCTTATGCTATAAAATGCAGACTTACTAAAAATTCAAAGTGCAGAAAATCACAGTCACAACAGCAAAAACAGTTTAAATAAAGCAGCAATTCAGTAGAATACTCCCACAGGAGTGTAGACCACCAACCTTCCTAGTGTGAAATAACTGGTCTGGAACCCAACTGCTTAAACCAGAACAAAGACACGTAGAATAATAAGCACAATAAGCCTTTGCCAGTAATTCCCAGTTTACAAGGGTATAGGCTACACTCTTCTGCCACAAGAGTCTACAGCAAAATTAACTACCCAAAAATAGCAGAGAGAGACTAAAAAGCCCACATCCTAGAAGTGGCAAACAAGATCTGGGGATAGAGGTGAGGGGCACTGTGAGAGTCTGGGAATGAGCTCTAGCACTGACAGATCTGCAACAGCAATCAGTCCTCCAGTATTGAAATGGATGGGTTGGATAATGTAAGCTCTGTGGTTTTAGTTTCCTCCTTATTTCTTAAATCCCCCAAATTGCAAATACTGAATTTCCAAACAGGGTATCTGTAAAGACAGGTATATCCAGCTAATAAGCAAGGCATAACCACCAGAAAACTCTAACGACATTTTATGGATGTAGCATTTACTGCAATGTAAAAACAGTTTGAACATATGCACATATTACTTTGTCTAAGCTAGACAACAGTTTTCAAATTTAAATTTTGAAGTCCCTTCCAGTAAAATAA
Organism: Protopterus annectens; assembly: GCF_019279795.1. Taxonomy (NCBI): domain Eukaryota; kingdom Metazoa; phylum Chordata; order Ceratodontiformes; family Protopteridae; genus Protopterus; species Protopterus annectens. The sequence continues at coordinate 701,611,001 of NC_056734.1, forward strand.
TACCTATTTTCCTGTTTGTTGGTTTAATACAGAACTATAGTTGATATCATGTGAGCAAAAAAATTCATGGATGTCAGTAGTGTAGCAAGGGTAGGGTGAAGGAAGCAACTGCCCTGGGTGCAAAGCGTTATGGGGCATGATCAAGAGGCAGACTTGAACCTTTTTAGCTGTACCGAAATGCTAGTACAGAAAGGTGCTTACATTCAGCATTTTTTTGGGGGCTCTTTACTCGAAGAGCTGATGGGATGGGCTGCTCGTTTGTTAGATTGGTACAGGGTGCTAGTTGAGCTAGCTACACCTCTGATGTATGATACACAAAGTGTGCCTGACATATAAAGACTTCCTTGCCTGTAAATTTATACAATCCTTGTGATGTGCTTGTTTCCCTGAAGCCAAAGAATGTTCAAGGATAGGCTTTTAAACTGTTACAGACATCGGTCTTGTCTGAAAAAAATCACCACTTTGTCAAGCAAAACACTTCACCGTATGATACAGCACCTCCCTAGATGTTACGTCTTCAGGGAGAAAACCAGAGAACTGTAACAGAGTATCAGTATGGTCTTACTGGTTTTTCATAAGCAAGTCTCTCTGTTTTATTTAAAAGTCTTTTTCATCTTCTGATGATAAAAGGGAAAAATATTTCTCCCTTTTTATTTTACCTTCTTGAGCTAGCAATGGTAAATGCAAAGCTTCTTTATATTCTTTAATACTAGAAGATCTATGCAGGAACTACAAGGATGACTGAAATAGATGCTGCTGAGCAGCTCACTCCTAAACTAAGTCAAATTATTTAACTGTTTATAGTCAAATACCTGGAGAAAATTAGGTTGTGAAGAGTATAGAAAGTGGCAATATTGTTCCTGTTTTCAGAACCAATACCCTAGAAACTTATTTTTAAATATCTGTGTAAGAGACCATTCAAATTCCTTTTTCTGAACAGGAACCATCCTGCACTTGTAAAACAATTTTAGTAGGCTCCATTGGAGATGTGATGGTGCAGGCTGTTTGACAGGTAAGTTACATTTTTTGTAGTTCTCAGCGACTGCCACCTTTTTGACAGCTCTCTCTCTCCGGATTGTTTTCTGTTTTTGTAGAATTGTTTCTTTAATGGCAGAGTCCAGAGATTAAGAACAACCTCATTTATTTTCAGAAAGCTTCAGTAATGTATTAAGTTTCTTTTCAGCAAGAAGAGTACACGTCTTCAACTTTGTAGGTCCAGTAGTTTTACTAACTTTTAAATGATGAGTACAAGCGTCAGTGTTATATTGAGCCCCCAGAAAAACAAATCAAAGAAAACATAAATCATTAGGAACAGTTTATCTACCATAGATACATTTGTTTAATGATTTAGGAGGAGAAGATATGCCCTCCTGGCAAAATAACTTCGTCATAAAATTGTAATGATCAGAAGCATACCTGTCACTGCAACAATTCTGGACAACGCCAAAGATAATGGGGGAGTAAAGACCCAAAATCAGGAACTGATTTTAAATATTGCTCATATAAACTTAGCAAATTAATAGAGTAACAAATTTTCATTAGCATGCATTTTCTAGAGGATATGTAGACTGAAACTTAAATGTCTGTCATTATGTAATGACTTTAGTTCTCAATAATTTGCCAAAATAAACCCACAAATTTTACGAGGAACACACCAAAAATACAAGGCAAAAATCTGGACAGCTGAGAAGTATGACTGGAAGATCGCAAATGCCAATGAATGACAACTAATAAAGGTTCAGTAACTGATAAACTAAAGTACTCTCAAAGAAAATGGAGCCAAGTAACCTCCTTAACTTGTCACAAAAGACATTCAGAACAGTAGCAGAAATCTCAAGTGCTATGTTAGAAAATATACAAATACCTACTAATTAAAATTGCTACCTTTGTAAAAGATAACCACAATGCTTTCTTAACTGTAGACAAAGCTGAACATAAGCTGCCCTCAAGTGCCTCTCCTCATTCACGGGGTCTACCAAAGTCAACAAACCCCTACAGACCTTCTCCAACCCATTTTTGTGGGTGATGAGGAGTAGGAGACATCTCAGGACAGTAATATACATGCTGCTGAAGAGGATTTTTTATATATGCCTTAATTTTGGTTCAGTTTCCTATTCCTTTGCACATGTGTGCAAGCACACACAACAACCCACTCAGTCCTGGAAGGAATGAACATGTAAGATGTGCCATCCTGTCTCAGCTTAACTTAATCAATGACTTGCCTCCCTTCCTTGTTGACAATAACCAACTATACATTCCTGCCCTCCACCAGAAATCACATGTGAGGGGCACTTGTATGTGTAACATTCCTTTCTTGCCAGTGCCTCAGACCCCAAAGCTGCTAACTGAACTCAGGTCACCTGGGCTATAATTAAGGCTGTATCACCCTATACCATGCCACATGCTATCACCAAAATTATTTTTTTTAAATTCACTACTAATTTCACAGCACCTGTCCATCCTTCAGTTCCCACTATTACCTACCTAAACAAACCTCCACTGTAATCTCTCTTGATCAAGTCTTAACATCTGTATCAGAGACTAAAACATCACCTCCATGGATTCAGACAATGTATCTGTCCTCCTCTTTTCCACTGGTTATGTAATGGATAAATGAAGGACTGTTAAAGTGATCACTCTACATAAACATGACTTCAACACAGACTTAGGTAAATAAAGACCAATGTCTCCCCATTATCATTTATAAGGTAATGGAATGTATTGTAGCAGAACTCATAAATGATATAGAAACCTGAATTCTCTTGATCTGAATTGATTTGGCTTTAATAAAGGCATATCATGTGTATTCAATCTGACTGACTTCTTCAGTAGGGTCAGAGAAGCCACCATCTCCACACTGCTTATCCAGAAATTATTGTCCATTGATATAAAGCCCATGCAGGTATTATTGACAAGCTTACACAAATTAGCATTAATCCATATTCCATCTGATGGACAGACAACTGGCTCACTAAATGAACCTTCAGTGTTAGAGGTGGGGACACATCTTCTGTACCAAACAATATCACCAGTGATGTTCTCTGGGACTCTGTCTTGGGCTCCCTACTCTATGACATTTACATTTCTGACATTTAGGCAGAAGTTGATGGGCTATGAGTCACTAAGTATGCCAAAGAGTGCAAGCTTGGTGCTGCTATTTTGTTAACTTCCTATCTTCAATGTGGGCTTGACCAAACTAAGCATACTTTACTAACTATGGGCTAAAGATTAATGCCAAAATTTCACTTTAGCTTGCTTAGTTCACAGGTAAGTACTAGGCTAACTACGCCTGTGGGCCATTTTAAGCCAAACAAGCCCTGTACCTTGCGTCCATGAGGTAAACACTTTACCTTTAAGTCAATCCCCAACTCTTGGTGAGCAAGAATTCCCTATCTCATATCATATTAAAGATATACCTTCTTAAATTTAACTAAGTCACTGGGGATCTGGTTACTTTTGTTGACAAAGAACTGTCCTTTGACAACCATGTACCAACCGTAGTCAGTAAAGCCTAATATCTGGCACATGTAAAAAAGACATATTCTTTAGGAATAAGTCACAATTCTTCAATACACTTTTCTCATCAGACTCATCACAGAATACAACACTCCATTTGGCATACACCTCTCTGAGCATCTTGCCCGAATACAAAGGCCCCAAACTCCCTAAGCTAAATAGATACAGTAAAGCCCTCTCACTGTACTCTGTCTCACACACCTTCCTTCAAGATGATCTATGCCTAACCTTAAGAAGACCTCCTGATCTCCTGCATCAACAGCATTATGTACACTCACATCAAGTATCTAAAACCTTCATCGACACATAAATAGAACCTGCTGGCCTGATGCATCTCTAACATAATGCATCCCCTATTCATGTAATAAACTCCTTCTGCACACTATTTTTAAAAGTAATCTGGATGAATGGATGGGTTAAAGTAAATTTATTCCTGGAGTATGTTGCAAATCTTTCCTGCAAAGCCCAAGCTATTGTTAGTGTACTGGGATTACATGTCTAGATTTCTCAATAGTTTTCTTGGTTACATGCCTTTTATACAAGTATGAACTTAGGAGACCAAAACTGGTCTTCATAGGGAACAAGATTGTTATAAAAATGGCCAAACCAATGCAGTGTCATTGGTAAAGGTAAGCCAAAAGCTGTGATTTGCTAGTACACTTAGTCTCTATGAGGTAAGCTCACCTTTTATGTCTCAGATTATAGTAGCTTTTTGATGAATACAAGTCATGCAGACTAGACTGTTAGTATACCATCCCCAGCCATATGGCTTAGTGGAAGGATTCACTTAAGCCAAAGCAGCATAAGACCAATGACCAGTAGAAGTAAACTTAGGAACAAGTCACTGTCTTATGCCTTTCTTACTATACAGGAACCACCGCTATCTTCCACAAGGTTTTTAACTTTGAACTGTTATAGAGGGACCAAGTCAGAGGACTGCTGGATATAGCAAAAAAGCATGACAGGAAGAAAAGACACCTCATCATAACACAGAGGACTACATGACGTGGAAGAGGACAGCCATAAAGCTGTTCTAGCACAAGTAAAAAAGAACATAACCAAAGCTCAGGAAACTTAAGCCGACATGTATAATAGAGGTGTGAGGGTCAGACGTTTTAACCTGAAGACCAAGCAATGGCATTACTACCAATAACAGAAAACCAAATCTAAATCTCTTATCTTGGCCCCTGTGAAATAATAGAAACAGCAGGCCGACTTACCTGAAGAGATCTCTACTTGATAAATGAAAACAAAAAAAGATCTACCAAAAAATGCACTAAAGGTGTGACAAGGAAAGCATAGTGGTTACTTTTAAGCTGCAACACTTGTTGTAGCTAATTCTGAACAAGATATTACAACAGGTGTACACTGTCCACCAAAAAAATAAGTTGAAATATTTATTATTAAAAATAAAGACATGTCCTCTTCATTACCAAAATGAATTAGTGTCATAAGTCATGACACTGCAGAACAGCCAGGTGAAGCTCTGACTTTACAAAATTTCCGAAGCCAAACATGTGCGTGCGTGTGTGTGTTTCTACTGAAGTAAAACAGATGCTGACTCTAACAGTGAATGAATGTTACACAGTCAACAGAATAGCCACACTGTACTGGCACCCAAGACAGATGGGATCATACAATTTTGTAATGACTTCTGGCATCTAAATTCCACTTTCCAATCCAATGCCCACCCCAAGCCACAGGTTTACAAACCTAAGAAGAGCCTGGAACTCACCTGGTACTTTATGGCCTAGGGTCTAATAAACTGGAACTGGCAGGTGCTTCTTACAAAGACAGGGAGAGACAGCAAAATGGAAGACAGCGTTTTTGCTCTAACATGAACTTAATATATTCAGTCGTCTTGTTTGGGCTGGATGGAGCCCATTCAACTTTTCAGTGGAGGATGTCCAAGGTCCTTTGGCAACAGAGTCATTACACTACTGCACGTGTTCCCAAACTGTGCCCCGTGGTGCCCTAGAGTGCAGTGGCTTCCTTACAGGGGAGCCACAAAGCTTAGCAGCTGATTGCAGCTAAGTGAATGCCTGTGTGTGTGTGTGTATGTGTGCATGAAAGCAAGAGAGTCTGTGTGTGAGAGAGATCGGGAGAGAGCGATGTGTAAGTGAATGCAGGAATAAATGAAAAAGTGGCTGTGTATGTGTGTGAGATAGGGAGAGTGAGAGCAATGTGAGTGAATGCATGAATGAATGAAGAAGTGTGTGTGTGTGTGTGGAATGCAGGAATGAATGAAGAAGTGGGTGTGTGAAGGTGTGAGATCGGGAGAGTGAGATCAATGTGTGAGTGAATGCAGGTATGAATGAGGAAGTGGCTGTCTGGGTGTGAGATCGGAAGACTGAGAGCAATGCGTGAATGAATGCAGGTATGAATGAGAATGTGGCTGTGTGTGTGCATGTGTGAGATCGGGAGAGTGAGAGTAAAGTGTGAATGAATGCAGGTATAAATGAGGAAGTGACTGTGTGTGTGTTTGATCGGGGGGGGGGGGAGAGCGATGTGTGAGTGAATGCAGGTATGAATGAGGAAGTGACTGTGTGTGTATTTGATCGGGAGAAAGTGACAGCGATGTGTAAGTTGATGTAGGTATGAATATGGAAGTGAATGTGTGTTTGATCAGGACAGAGTGAGAGCGATGTGTGAGTGAATGCAGCTATGAATGAGGAAGTGACTGTGTGTGTTTGATCGGGAGAAAGAGAGAGAGCAATGTGTGAGTGAATGCAGGTATGAATGAGGAAGTGTGTGTGTGTGTGTGCATGTGTGTGTGATTGAATGTCCAGATTTTTGCCTCATATTTTTGGTGTGTTCCTCCAAAAATCTGTACTTTTCTGGCAAATATTTGAGGATTGATGTCATTAAATAATGACAAACATTTGAGTTTAAGACTCCACATCTTTCAGAGAATTCATGCTAATGCAAAACCTATTATTCTGTCAACTTTCTAAGTTTGCAAGAGCAATATTTAAAATCTGTCCCTATTTGTCCCCCCACAATTTTAGGCTTTGTCCAGATTTTTTGCTCTAAAAATTCTAATTTCATCAAAACCACATATTGGATTAGGTTGTGTTACTTCACTATAGCTAACATTACATATCCCTCAGAGATGTATAATTTCATAGTGTTTATGCTAGACCACATATTACTAAAAATTCATGAAATTCTACTTAAACGTTGGAGATGACGAACAGCAAAGCACATGCAGAAGTTATTCTTAGGTTGGACTAAGGGGCAGCATAGTGATGCAGTAGATAGCATTGTCCCCTCACAGCAAGAGGTTCTCAGGTTCAGTTCTTGGCTGGGCTGCCTTCTGTGCAGAGTCTGCATTTCTTCCCTGTGTTCGTGTGGGTTTCCTTACTGGTGCTCCAGTTTCCTTCCACATTCCAAAGACATGCAGTAGGTGGACTGGAAGTTCTAAACTGGCCATAGATGAGAGTGCGTGCAAATATGTGGCATGGAAGAACAGCTGCAGCAGGGCTAGCCACCAGGTGGTGTGAACCTTGTCTCAAGATAAATGTTACTACTGAAGTGACACCCTGACCCCTAGTGCAAAAAATGGGAAAAGGGGGTTGAGGATGGATGGATTCTTAGGCTGGATTTGTAAATTAAAAAGGTATGTAATCTCCATAACGTTCCTTCTGTGCTGTACATTTTCATTCTTCCTCAACAATTGGGTTTGGATCCAATTCTTGGATCCAACTTGGCCACTTTTTCCAGCTTGTGGAACACTGGAAACTCACAAGCTCCTCCTTTGCCCACAATGCACTAGTCCTGTAACATAACTCATATCTTGACTGATGTCCTTTAAGCCTACATAATATTTAACAAATAAAAAGAGATGAGACCAGTATCTGGAGCTCAAATAAAGGGACACTGGTTCCTTTAGCATATACTAATCCGTCTAGATGTCAAACTGGTAGGGAGTTGAAAGGAGTATGAAAATAGATGGAATGTTATGGTGAGTACATAACTTTTTAGATGTTGCTATTTTTATTCATTCATCAACAATTTCATCAACAAATGGGACAGAGTCCCCAGCTACCTAAATCCTGGAAGGACTCTAAGGATATTCCTGAGCAGTGATGAGCCAAAGGGGTCTCTTCCCCTACAGATTAGATCCAATTTGTAATGAACAATAATGGTGTGAGGACTAGCCCAAGTTTCAGCTGCACAAATATCATCCAAGGAAGATAGGGATAAAATACAGAAGAATTTGCCATAGACCTGGTGGAATGAACTTTTAGAGGCTTTGGCAAAGACAAACCCAATTGTTTGTAAACAAAAGAAATACAATCACTTAACCATTTGGCTAAAGTCACTTTAGTAACTGGTTTGCGCAATTTTGAATCTGAAAAGGAGACAAAAAATGATTTCATTACCTGAAAATTTTTGTCCTATGTAGATGAAAACATAACTCTGCGTGAACATCCATGACTTGCAACATATACTCTCCTTTGTTTTAGAAATTTGAAAAGAAAACTGGAAGGTTGATAGCTTGACTGATACTGGATTCTGACACCATCTAAGGAATGATGGGTTGGTTTGTAAGAATACCCTTATCCTTATGAAAAATCAAATGAGGATTAGAAGGTAGGGTTTGAAGTTTTGTGATTCTTCTAGCAGAGGTAATGGCCACTAAAGATAGTCTCTTCCAGTTTAAAAATTTTAGCTCACACTTGGCTGATGGTTCAAACGGAGACTGAGTCAATGATTGCAAATTCAAATCTACAGGAGAGTGGGATCTTTAAAAGGGGGTCTGAGAAGAAAGGCTTCCCTTATAAAGGCCTTACAAAGTTTGGAAGACGCTAAACGTGACTTATTTACTCCAATGTGAAAATTAGAATTGGCAGACAGTTGTACTTTAATAGTCAAAGAACTACCACCTTCATTAAAAAGTCTAGAATTTTAGCTACTGGTGTTGAAAAAAAATCAATGTCATTTTGCTGCACCTAAAAAAACAATCGTTCCCATTTATTTCTGTAAATTTTTCTAGTGGAAGCTTTCTTGGAGGATAACGAACGTGGTGTACAGTGGAGGAGAGCCTGGGTTGTCTAGCAATCAAATGAACTGCAGAAACCATGCAGTTAGCTTTAGGCCTAAAAGTTCCTGGTGCACCATATCTGTCGGGTGATACAGGAGGTCTGAACTGGATCCAGAATCCATGGTGGGTGAAGCAGATGAGACCAAAAAAAAAAGGGAACCAAATCAGAGGAGGCCAATAAGGAGCAATGAGAATGACTGTGCTCTTCAATCATGATGCTTTCTGAAGAAATTTGGGGATTAGAGGTACTAATATCTTTTCCACAACTTTCATGTTGAGTGACTACTCATGAAGCATTAGAATGGACCTGCTTAACTTGTCTGCTATCACGGTGGATTTTCCCGGAATGTGCGCTGATATTAGAAATCGACTGAATGAAATCTCCACTGCCACACTCTCAAAGCTTCTCGACACAGGGGCTAAGATTTGATTCCTCCTTGTTCATAGGTTGGTACTAGGCTATCTCCCTAGGGCCTGTACAAGCCTAGCCATAACAATTCCCTGGCTTGTTTGTTATTGCACCAGACCACTGCCATACTTTCCATCTGAATTGCAATGGTCCTAGAAGGAAGGGTTGTCTTGGAAGGCCTACAAGCTAGGACAACGCTCATTTCTAGGATACTGATATGCATATTGGTCTCTTCAGGGGACCATGTGTCTTGGACTATGTTTCCCAAGAAGTGCTTTCCACCCAATTTGGGAAGCATTGGTGATAACTATGGCCTTGGTCTGTGGAAGAATGAAGGGGCAGACCTTGCATTATCTGATTGGAGTAAATCCAAAAAATGAGGTAATTTTTTCATGCCCAAGTTATCTCGATTTGGGTGGATAAAGGTTGATGAAGAATAAACCACTGAGTTGCAAGGGTTCACTGAAGAATTCTCATGTAATACCTTGCTAACGGAACCAACACTATTTCAGCAGACATTGACCCCAATGCTTGAAGGATCAATAAAACTGAAAGAGAAAACTTTGAATGATCTTTTTGATCTGGAATTATATGGTTTGTACCCTTGGTAAGGGAAGGGAGTCTGTCAAGGATACCATGTTGAAGAAAGTTCTGATGAACTCCAATATTTGAGCTGGTTCTAACAGAAATCTGCTGTGATTGATAGTAATTCCCACACGACAGCATAACTGGAGGACATAATTTCATGCTTTGATCACATGATGCCTGGTCGAAGCGGTTATGAGCCAGTCGTCCAAGTAAGGAAACGCCCCGAACCCTTGCAGTCTCAACTGAACTGCCCCCTACTGCCATGCATTTAGTGAACAACCTGGGGCCTGTGGTGAGACCAAAGGGCAGATCCCTGAACTGATAGACTTACTCCAGCCAGAAGCATAGGTATCTTCTGGGTCGTCTGTTCATTTTTACATGATAGTACACATCCTGAAGATCTACTGAGCACATCCAGTCGTCCGTGTACAGAAAAAGCTGAACAGACTGAATCGTAACCATCGGGAACTTCATGTACTGAACTGACTTGTTCAGACTGAATAGATCCAAACTTGGTCTCCATCCCCATTTTCTTTGGCATTAAAAATAATCTTGAGTAAGTTCCAGACTCTCTCGGGTCTGATGGGACCTATTAGATGACTCTTTTTTTCTAGCACCTTGTTTATTTTTAGTGCTGCTGCTTTCCTCTGACTGGGTGGAACATCATGAATTTTGTTTACTGTTAAAAGGATATTACATAACCACTAGAAATAATTCTCTGCACTCAGGAATCTTTTGTAAACTCTAGCCAGGCTCTCTGGTGCACAAATAAACATCCCTGACTGCTTCTAGAGGTGGACAGTCCACCCTCCTTTCAGGAGTGCTGGAAGGATCTGTCAGTGAAGGTTTAGCGGACCACCTCTGCTGTGTGGAAAGTGTCTTCTGTTAGAGCTCCCCCCGCTGCCCCTCCACATAGATCATGGAAGGGACCATGGGACTTTCTGAACCATGTTTTTCAACCACCTCATTGATTCCTAGAAAAGGTCCTCTGAGGATTCAAAAAACATACGTCCACAGCAGACAGGGTTTTACTCTCTTTCTCACACCTGGATAATGTCTCTAACTTTGGGGACAAATGAGGAACTTCTGTCAAAAGGAGCACCAACGAAGGAAGACTTGAAGGGTTCTGTGAAATCAAACAGGCACATCCAAGCATGCTTCCCAACAGAAATGCCTGAACTCACTGCCCTTAAAGTACCTTCAGCTGCATGACAGATGAGCCTCATGGATGAATTTGAAATCGATTGTAGAGTAGCCAACTTTGACGCAACAGAGCTCTATGCTTCAGAAGTAATTTTCCAGAGAGGGGACTTGTAAGTTCTTTAATCATATCACTCTGGAGTCTAGTGAAGCATGCCAAATAATTCAGGGACCAAAGTGCGAAGGTAGCCGAAGCATACACTCATCCAAGACTCCTTTGTTAGGGGGGAGGACAGATGAACTTTGTTCTGCAAGTTCCTTTTTTGTGGCCACCATTACAACCACGGCATCAACTGGTGCTCTCCAGGTCCAAAATTCCCTATCTTTAGGTGGTGCCAAGATCCTGTCTGGTCTCTTGGGGATCAGCTCAATGGAATCAGGCTCCTTCCACGCCTGCCAAGAGATCAAAGCAATGAGGTCAGTGGCGGGTGGAGTCACCCAGCAAGTAAATGAGCCAGCTCCAAAGGCTTCCAGGAATACTAACTACTCTTGGGAAGAGTTGTAGGTAGACCAGCCATCCCTTTGCTTGAGGATCTCATGTCTCCAAAGGAGACACCATCAGGTGGTGATCTTGGTGATTCTTCCCCCTCATCGAAGTCAGTATCTTCTGTGACAGACTCTTGAGGAGATTCTAAGTGCCTCCTTTTTCACCTTCTCATCCTAGGTACTTCTTCAGCAGGTTGTTCAGGAGAAATATTGGAAGATATCAATATACTCTGCTGGGTATCCTGGTGACTATGGGGTGGCTGTCCCTGTGGTATAGGAAGTTGAGGCTCAAGATGCAAAGACAACTGGGTCTGTGAAGTAGGAGTTGAGGAGAGTGGATACATCCTTTCTCTTGGAGCAGAGAAAACTCTCTCCTCTACCTCGAAAGCAGAATGTCTCAGACAGACGGATACCAACGGCTACCAGAAGACATGCTTCCGGACCTTCAGCTCCTTTCTACCTGAAGGAAAACCACTCAAGGCAGGAGTCAGCATCCTAGCACCAAGGCTTTTAGGGGCAGAGACAGCTCTGACAACCTCGGAGTTGACTTTAACACCCTGGATCCAGTGCCGATGCTATGGCTCCAACATGCTCAGAGCTGGTCCATGCAGAGATGGCACTGGAGTAGAAGATACAATGATCTTTGCATCCAATACAGATGGCTCCAGGATCCTTGGATACAACTACTCCGAAAACAAAGGCTGGATCAGGGAAAGAGACAGTACAGGCAAGGGTAGTACACATGAAGGTCTCCGGACCCTATGGGGGTAAGAGCTGTGAGAACCTCCATTTGAAATTGCGTCAAGAGGAATTTCCTGATCATCGTGTCCACATCTGCTTTGGTCAGACTTCTGGACGAGTGGGAAGCAGCAGCTGTAGATGAACCCCTAAAATGACACTTAGGGGACCTTTCCAGAGAGGACACTGGATCCAATCACAGAGGAGATTTGATCCATGGTGACCAGTCTAAAAGCTTCTTAAGATCCGAAGGGGTTGGATCAGAAGTTTTTGTCTTTGGATCTGAAGGGATCTTATCAGAAGATTTTGTCTCTGGATCCAAAAGGGTCTGATCTGAAAGTTTTGAAATTTTAAGACGCAGTTCAAAACATGGCACTGAGGAATCTTAGCCTCTTTTTTGTCAGTTTTTTTAGGGGTTTGAGCTCAAGATGCTGCATCAGAAGCTTTTGATGGAAGTAACCCTCTCAAAATTAACTTATTTTTTTCTGTCAACTAGAGCTCTAGGGTTAAAAGATTTGCATATGTCGCAAGCAGAAGTGTGCCTGGTCTAAAGAATAAACACAAATACCGTGTGCATCAGAAAGAGGAATTTTATCACTGTAGGACATATATTTTTTAAAATCGGAGGATTTTTCAGCCATATTTTAAAATACAAGAACAAATAAGGAAGAGAGATTTTTTTGAAGAAGATATGGAGAAGGAAAAGGAAACAAAAAGAAAGTATTACCAATAATGGTATTACAAGGATATACCTAAAGGTATAAAAAATGAAAAAAGAGAAAGATATTACCAACCCCTGTACTATAGAATTACACTATAATCCTGTAAAGAAACAAGGGAGGATACATCAAAAGTTTTTAGAGAGAGAAACAGATAATGATAAACTACTTTTACTCTCAAACTCTACTACTACCTGAGAGCTTACAGTTATCATGTCCGTAAGCAAAGGCGGCAAACGAGATCTGAGGTATGTTAGGGGAGTAGTGCATTGTGGGTAAGAGAGAAGATCAAGAGTTCCAGTGTTCCACGAACTTGAAAAAGTAGCAGAGTCAGATCAGAGGATTGGATCTAAACCCCATAGGTCTCAACCTGCTAAGAGGCCAATGTAGAACACAGACCATAGCAATGTGTGACAAACAGTCAAAATGTGGAACACCCAATTTTCTCACTGTGCGAAAAGCATACTTTGGCCATGGCCATGGCCTTTCAACCAAAATATACCATATGTAAGTATTTAATAATATACACACTCTCTTGCAGACACAGATATTTACATATACCGACAGATGTAGAAGCAAAAAGACTGTGGCTCACTCATACAGAAAAACTCAAACACACACACACACACACACACACACACACACACACACACACACACACACACACACACACACAAAACCAAAGTAAATAACTGAAATACCAGCAGATAAAAGAATTCCTTTTAACTCTTGCTGGTATTTCAGTTATTTACTTTGGTACTGTTTTGCTTCTATTTGCTATGGTCTGTGTCCCACATTGGCCTCTTAGCAGGTTGAGACCTATGGCTCCAACCTAAATTTGCCCATACCCGTATAACCTTATCCAGTAACTTCAGTGCTTGCCTTATTCTCAAACTACTACTCAGTTCATTTACCTTGCCTCTAACATCTACTCTATGTATAGTTCTGAGCCAATCAACACTTGCATAAAACAATTAGCATAATTTAAACTAGTAACCATTTTATTTCTCTCTATCATATTTATTGGCTTAATGTTGCTTTATTATTTAATTTGTGTGTGTCATTTTCAAGTCTATATTTTTAGTATTGAAACAGTTATTTCTTTGTGATGCAGTGATGCTTAGGGCAAGGTATTTCATTATATTAAACTATAGTTACTAAATAATTGCCTTTTGTTATTGTAGGCCACTGGACTAGTTATTGGCTGGAAAGGGTCAGTAGGTTAACAACTAATGGGTTTATAAGCGTAGCTGCCAAGTGTACCTAATTTCCAGGGGCATCCCTAACTCAATTTTATATGCTCCTCCTAAAATCTTTTGTAGCGGTTATTTTTTATTTGAGAAACTGCAACTTACTTAACAACAGTTATCATTTTAAGCAGCAGTAGTAACATTTAAAAATTTGCCCTCATTTAGGAAAGTTTTGTCTCCAGATTTTTTTTTAACTATGATCCTGATTCTAACGAGCTTATGAACCAAGGGCCTTCATGTGAAAAAAAAAGAAGGTATAACATATATACACACTTTTAATAGTTGAGCGAAGACGTTATCCTAGCAAAATAAGACGTTCAAAAGGAAATAAAGCCCCTGTATACCTGTCATGCCGTGCTACATGCGTAATGTTACTTGGCATCAATAGCACATTATCTGGAATTATGTGGGCAGTGCAACTCAATATACATTATAATGAAGTCAGGACAACAGAGGCACATTTAACTGATGCCCGTGAATAAAATATTTCTGATTCTTCAGAGGTCAGACACTGCAGCTTTCTTCATGACTTTAACATTCGAGGTGAAACCAGATTAAAGTTTTAAAAAGTATCTCACCCTGGTTGCAGTTAAGAGGTGCAAGAGTGCAAGTTTTCTCTCACTAATTCTATATCTTACGACAAAGAAATAAGGCACACTTACACTCACAAACACATGTAGCAGCACCGAGCATGTAACGGGAGGGCACAGAACAGCTCACTCAAATGTTTCTTAAGTTGAAGATGTAACTTACTTGACAAAAATCTCAAAGCATAATCACAGCTGCAAAATGCAGAACAGCAGAACAGGGGGCTTAACTGACCACAAATGCGTAGCATTCCGCACAATCCGGAGCACTTGGCTGCTCAGCCAAACCCATTTGTTAATGAATGAATGAAAATGACATCAGATCTAAATGTTATGTTATATCATAGATAGGTAACTAGGCTATCGGCCCGAGGGCCTAAGTAAGCCTAGCCAAGCAAGATATGTTCGAAGAAACAAATTATTCATCTACTTTTCTTGTTTCATATTTTGTATTTTGAAAATGCCATTTTCAGGTAATAAGATGAATTACTGCATACATCAGCTATAAGAACAGCTGTGAAATAATGCAATGAAGTAGAGCGAGAGCTGTAGCTGTCTCAACTAGTGTCTGGTGCTGTTCCCTGATCTGGCACCCCCAACTCTTAAGTTGAGAAGTGAAATAAAGAGGAGTCCATTGCTTGGTCTGGCACTCCTCATTCCCTTAAGGAACCAGCCACGGCCATTCTTCAAGATCTTTCTTCAAGATCTGTGCTCTTCATTTCTAAGCTGAGGAGCAAAAAGGAGCAAGCCCAGTCTTTTTCTGTGTGCCTCAATTCTAACAAAAATAAAATATATAAATAAGTGAAAGGTTCTCTGTTTTAGAACTAAAGGGAAAAAAAAGTTTCTACTTTTAAAAATTATAGAAAACTAGCTTGATACAATTTATACCATGCATGATGCAATGAAGTACAGAATGCAAGCAATGCTGTAAAATTCCTGTACACAGAAAGTCTAAAGTGCAGATTATCACAAAACAGTGCAACTAACACTCGAAAAAAGCATCATTAGCTGCATACGTCATAACCAAAAAGTTATAATAATTCAGTATTACCTCATTACCACATTCCAACTAATTTCAATAAAAGGATGCCAGCATGGAAATGAATGCCAATACTGCATTACTGACGGATCTATATCTGCCAATCATGCCCCTTAATATCTTGCAAACTGTATGGCTACCTCCTTCATCCATTGAAGCTACACCTCTGCAATAAGGTATAGGTGTTTGTGTGTATTGCACAGAGGTCTACCTGATAAGACCGAAAAGCCAAAATTTTGAATCCCATACCAAGACAAAACTGCAGAAACCTCAAATGAACAAACACCTGGAACAATGACAAAATTCAGGGAAGTAACAATGTGTCTGTAACAACAAAAAACTGTAAACCGAAGCAAATTAAACCCACCCATGTGAGGGGCTTTGCCCCCCACCCTCCCAACTAAATATACCAACTCTGAGATCGCACTACTGTGGAAAAAGGGTAAAGTTCACCATGAAGGACAAGTGGTTACTTACCCGGAGTTGTTCATCGGCGTTCCGGGTGTTCATTCATGAGTGGTTTCGGCAATTTTGTGTCCGTCTTGTGGGATTCGATATTGTGGTATTTCAGTCTTATCAGGTAGACCCATTGCACAGATATCAATGCATGTCCAGAGATGTTGAAAGGCACGAGCCATCATTCACATTCCCAAGTCCCTAAATGCACTTATAAGGAGTCCATCTTTTTTTTTATATTTATTACTTTATGTTTGATAAACATATGTTCTGTAGAATATTCTACTTTAGTAGTTCCTCTGCCCATTTACTTGTGTCAAATTTTGGTCTTACAATTTCAGTCATTTAATGGACTCTTCTGTTAAAATGTTATGTGATATTGCAAAGTCCGATTTATAATCTGGTGGTACTACTACAGAATACCTCAGTTAAGCCCTGGCATGTGCATGAGTCCAGATAAGGAGCCTTACATATCAGTAGCACAGTGCTTCATAAACATGTTTACTGTTTTCCAGGTAAGACAGCCCAAAAAATATTTATAAGAGCAATCATCCTGGTAACATCTCCAAGAACTAAAAGTCGCAGACATGCAAGAAGTGATTTAGTTGATGATATACTTTTTGTAATGTAAACATTTCAAAAAGGGTAATCATTTCTGTGTTAACTCATAAGAACTAAAACACACATGTATGCAATAATGTTCCCCTACCCACCCTCATAATTTTTCTTAACTTGTTTTGCTGATGGTATACTTTCTGTGTTTACTGAACTTAGTTTCTATGTTTTTTTTGGTCCTTTCCCAAGGACAATGTGTTTTGGTGAACCACTAAACTACATTTGCTTGACGACAGAGGAAGGCAGTCTGGCCATTAATTGTATTCAGCATTCTGCCTCCCGGTTAACTGTTTACCACTTCTTCACTGGTCTCATATGCCCCTCTGAATGCCTCCATGGATTCAGTCCCCACCACCCTTTCTAGGAGTCCATTCCATGGGTACACAACCCTCTCTGAGAATAATTTTTAAAGTGGGCTGAAGGGTAGCAGATAAAGCTGACTGCAGTCAAATCAACAGTACTGCACCTGGGCCCAACAACCCTAATGACAATATCTGACAGAATGAGTGGAATGGATGGCAGCAAAGCAGGAAAAGGATCTGAAAGAGTTGATCCCAAATGGACTGAATCACCAGAAATGACAAAACATCAGCCAACAAAATTCTGAGGTGTATCTACAGTGGGGACAGATTCCACAGGCAAAGAGGTGATGTTCCACTCCACTATGCGTTAGTCAGATACTGGTCAAGCCGTACTATTTGTATTGTGTTCAGTTATGAAGGCCATACAAGGAAAGAGACATTAAGTTTCTAAGAGGAGTGCAAGGAAAGCCACCAGAATGGTACATGTGATGGATGGGAAAGGATATGTCCAAAGTCTAGAAGACTAAAATGCCCTTTTTACAAAAGACAAGAGAAGTATGACATAGATGCACAAAACCATGTCATGAAGATGTGAAGGGTCTGTCCTGAACAGGACAAACAGAGTGGGGAGAAAGAGGTGAGGCAGCATTACACAGACCAGTGCCAACTACTTTCTGGATCTACAAAAGTATTTCTTCATAGAGAGGGTTGTGGATTCAAGGAATGGATTATGAAAAGGATGTCAGAATGGGAATTCATGGAGGTATTCAGAGGTGCATGAGACAGGTGGAGAAGTGGTAAACAGACATGAAAAGGAATCAGAACACTGAATGTAATTAAAGGCATATTGCTTCCTCCTGCCATCAAGCAAATGTAATAAAATGGTATCACTAAAAGACATGTTCATGGAACGGGACCAAAAAGATAAAGAACTCTCATGATAATCTGTACTATATTCCACAGACAAAAAAACATCCAGGTAGAATATGCAAGGCTGAGACCATCTTCTTCAATCTCATTTTCTGAAAAAAGGGGTGGCTGGGGGAGGGCTGTCTTTCTTGTTCATTTCTATAGCTTTCCCAGGAAGGGAAGGTTTTGGCTCTGACCTAAAACTAGATGCAGCCTTCTTCACCAAAAGTATTCCTGCACTATTCATTTAGAATTTATTATATCTGGGACCCTCAGACATCTGCACCTCTGATGTCTGGAGGGGGAGTCTCCACTCCCCAAAATCAAAATTCAGTTTAGTTTAAGGCACCTGCTCAACTGATGTCTGGTTTCCTGGTGTACCCATCAACACTGTGAAAAAAAAAGGTTTGAAAGGAAGGTGAAGAAAGACACACAGGAATTCTATTTGCTAACTATGAAATCAATGGACCACCATCTGGGTAGGAGATTTTTTCCCTCAATTTTAATATTTTAACTTTTTCTGTCCAAGTGTGCAACTCCATTTTCTGTTACTGCAAGTCCCTTCCCCTTCAGATTTCCTTATAGTAATGTGGCTAGTGGGAGGAGTAAAACTGAACTTACAGTCTGAAGTAGAAATTCTGATTAAAAAGATTTTACTATAATGACACTCCTAAGAATAACAAGACTCAAGACAGGAAACGACACTACAAAGATAAACAACCACTTAATTCTCCAAGTGGCAATGACCTCAGCTCATAGGCATCAGGGTATAAAAGTAGCCATATGTACAAGATCCTCACATTATTTTCAAGCCAGCAAGAGTGTGAAGACAATCAAGGAAGGAGAAAGGTCAGCTAGGAGGGGCTTAGGTTTAACAGAGTAATCAAAGTACGGCATAGTGTCAATGTTTATTTACTTTATTTATTTATCATTTTGTTGACCAGGAAAGTGCAAGTAGGATAGAGCCTATTTTCAAGAGGCCTGGGGAGAAATGCTCCAGATGCATGTCTTTGGAATTTGGGAGGAAACCGGAGTATCCGGAGGAAACACACGCAAACGCAGGGAGAACATGCAAACTCCACGCAGAAGGCACCACAGCTGAGAATCAAACCAGAGAACCTCTTGCTGTGAGGTGACAACATTAAATGCTGCACCACTGCACTGCCCATGTCAATATGAGGAAAAGAAGTAATGAAAAGGGGATAGGTGGGAGGGAAGGAATACTCCAGCAGAGATCAGTAGGATATCTACTGTTATGGTAAGTTCTTACACAAGTGTTCTACGTCCTGACTGAGTCACTGTTTCAGTATTCTTAACAGATGTGTGATTCTCAGAGCTGCAGAGAGATGGGGGAGAGGGTGGTACGTCTAAGAAGAACAAATTGAGAGGAGTCCAGGAGACCAGACAGAATAGTTCTGGCAAACACTACCCTGGACCTAGAGAAAGCATCTAACTTGTAGTGTTTTTGAAGGTGTGAAAAGATGAGCAGGTAGCTGCCTCTAAAATGGACTTAGTATCCACTTCCTTTGTATAAAGACTCTGAAGAAGCTACTGCACGAGTGAAGTGAGCTTTGGGCCAGAAGAAAGCCTTTCCATGGTGAGAGTATCTGAAAGAAATAGACTTTGAGATCATGGAAGCAACAGATTGTTTGGAGACTGGTTGCCCTATCCTGGAATCCATAAAGGAAAAAAAAAACAGTTAATCTGTTTTTCCGATATCCTTAGCCTTGTCCAGGTAAAACCTCAGCTGTCTAAGGAGAGCAATATTCTTTCCTCTTTATTCTGGGTGTTGTGGAAAAAGGCAGGCAGACTGACTGTTCAGTTAAGAGTAAGTTCACTAGCCACTTTTGGCATGAAGGATGGATTGGTCCTGAGGTTTACCCTATCTTTGTGGAAGGTGAGAAAAGGAGGAGGAGTAGCCATGACAACATGGAGTTCTAAAACCCTGCTGGCAGGAGTCAAGGCCAAGAAGAGCTCTATTTTCCAAGGGCAGAATTTTAAATTACTGATGCAGCTGGTTCAAAAGGAGGTAAAGTTAGCTTTTCCAAAATGAAATTAAGGTTCCAGGGAAGAGCAATAGCCTTCCGTGTGAATTTAATGTGTAAAACTCCCCTAAGGAAAAGTTTAACCTCTGTCATGGACATGAGAGGCAGCTCCAAGGGTAGGCAAGCATTAATGGCCAATAAATGAGTCTTAATGGAAGAACAGGCCAACCCTGAATGCAGTAAGTCACACAAGTATTGAAGTAATGTGGGAGTGTCTGCTAAAGGGGTTGGAGTTTGTATTTAAAGCACCAGATGGAAAAGCTCTTCCACTTGGCTGTGTAAGACTTTCTGGCGTTAGGTTTCCTGGTTTCTTGTAGAATCCAAACCACCTCTTCAGAAAAGTTTTTGTTTTGTAGGGATTAAAATCCAATCATCCAGAGGGTCATGTTGAGTGTGTGTTCAGACTGGGATGAAGGAGTTGTCCTTTCTGTTGTGTGATTAGATCTAGTTTTGGAGGGATTCTTCAAAAGTTTCCCTTTGACAGGTGAAGCAGGAGTGGGAACCAGTGTGGTCTTGGCCAGGAAAGTGCCAGAAGTAGGAGTTTTAGGTACTCCTTCTGGCCCTTGAGGAGGAGCCTTGGGAACAGAGGTAAAGGTGGATATGCAAAAAGGAACTTCCCTATCCATGTGAAAGAGAAGGCATCTGTCCTCTAGTCTCGACATGTCAGACTCCTTGTGCAGAACAAAGGAAGCAGGTGGTACTTGAAGGAGGCAAAGAGGTTTACCTTAGGAATTCCCCATCTGAGAGTGCTAGTTTCAACACCTCTGTGTTCAAAGACCATTCATGAGGATCCTGCAAGTCCCTGTTTAGACAGTCTGCAACACATTCTGTTGTGAGGGAATGTATGTCACTGAGAGAGAGAGGGAAGTTCATTTGAGAGGCTAGGTGTAAGACATCCTGTGCTAGCTTGCACAGAGGGTAGGATCTTGTGCCTCCCCATTTGTCTATGTACCACATCATTGTGGTGTTGTCTCTGTTTGTAGCAGAAGACTGCCTAGATTCCAAAGGGTTAAGAAGATCTTTAGGGCTTGAAGAAGTGCCTTCAGTTCCTCTAAGCTGATGTGTTCTTTGAGTACATGGCCATGTCACTCCCCCTTGGACTCTATAGGATCCTGTGCAAGTCCCCCACACCCTGTCCAAAGAATCTATAAAGAGGACTTGATTGTGTGGTGCTGGAATGGGAGACCAGGTCTGAGTGTAACCTGGTTGCTCCACCAAAGGAATTCCTTCTTAATGCAAGGAAGAAGGGGGAATGCTGGTACCGAGAGGAGGAGACTGTTATGACCACACTGATTTCAGATACCATTGTATTTTAATCTGGCGAGGGGCAACATAGGAATGATGGCAGCCAGGAGTTCCAAGGCCCTGATAGCTTGTATGGCCAAGCACTGATTCACACTGGAAGGCAGTAGTAACTCAATGGCTAGTGCGGTGACCTCCTCTTGAGGAATGGCGGCATGTACAGTAGATGTGTCCAGATGACATCCAATGATGATCAGCTGTAGGAAGGGGATAAGCTGGGATTTTTTATTTTATAGTGAATCTCAGGAGAGTAAAAAGTTGTACTGTGCAATGAAGGTGCTTTGGAATAGAGTCCCTGGATAAAGCTTGCAGTAGAAGGTCATCCAAGTAAGGGAAGATTTGTTATGCCCCGAGTGTGGCAGAAAGCCACTACTGGATCCAGACACTTTGTGAAAACCCTTGGAGCTGTAGAAAGACCAAAGGGTACATCAGTAAACTGAAAATGTGATGACCCAGTAAAGAACCTGAGAAATATTCTGCAAGAAGAATGAATGGGAATATCAAGATAAGCATATTTTAGGTCTAAGGATACTAAGAAGGACTGAAGGAGTAGAAAAGGTAGAAGAGTTTGCAGTGACAGCATTTTGAAGGAGGGCACTCTCAGAAAGGTGTTTAACCTGGAAAAATCCAAGATGGGCCTCCAATGGCCCTCCTTTCTGTGGTCCAGGAACAGCTTTCATGCATAGGATGGGGGAACTACTGTGGTTCCCTGGGACAGTAAGTCTTGCACAATGGGTTCTAGTCAGGTGGAGGGTAAGGAAATCCCCCTGGAGTTGGACTGTTTTCCCAAGACATGGCATAACCCTCCTTGATAATGCTTAGGATCCACTTGCCTGAGCTTACTGTTTCCCAGACAGGAAAGGAAAAAAAGTATTTTCGGGAAGGGAGGGGTAGGTGTTGGGGCAAGGGATAAGAACTGACCTATTCCCAAAAAAGAACAAATGGGGATACTTGGGATTAACATGGCTAGGCTTGTAAAGGCTCTAGGTCCGCTAGCCTAGTAACCTCCTATGAGCCAAAGTAGTCACAGGAATCTGCTACTAAACTGAGGCCTCCCAGAAAGGATATCCTTCTGTTTTTTTTTTCTAGAAATCTTTTCTTGGGAGATTTCCTTTGCTATGAGGACTCCTAGGATCTCTCTTGGTGAAGGAGGTGGATTTAACTGGGTAATTTCTGTGGTACCTGGGAACAGTGGAGAGCAGAATTTGACGGCAACCTTTCATAGTCCTGCCCTGTCTCTGCAATGTCTTGAAGAGACTAACAGAATGTGAGCCAAAAAGGAGGTTATTATCCAAAAGACAGTCTAATAAATTAGATTTAAAATCTTCAGGGATAAGTTGTCCCTGTAGCCAGGCATACCAACCAATCACTGAACCAGTGGTAGCTACCCTGGAAGAGGCATCCACAGCATCATAGCTACATTTTAAACTGTGCTTGGCTATTTGAGAAGCCTGGGCTAAAGACTACATGGGCTGTTTGAGTCTGCGTCTGTGGCTCTATGGTGGTCTTGCTTGGAACTGTAACACAGAGAGAAAGTATTTGATCATTTGAGTATGACAGTTTATAGCCCTAAAGACTAGGGTGACGGAAGCATACACTTTTTTACCCCATCTGTCCATTGCTCTACTGTTTTTATCACTGGGAGAACATTATTGCCAGGCAGCAACTTGAAGGATTTGCCCAAAGCCAGGGGAACTGTAGTTGGGTAGGATTTTTGCAGATACCTCAGTTCATCAGGAACTTTACAGAACCTATCTGGGCTATTTGGAGCAGGGGGATGAAAATTTGGAGGTGAAAAATTGGTCTGAAAGGCGTCCAGGTAAGTCTAGAGCACAGAGGTGCCCATCTCCAATAAATTGTAGTATCTCTTTTGCACCTCAGACATCTGTCTGGACTGCCATTCAAAATGTTTCATCGTGTTCTGTAAGGTTTCTCAAAAGGAGGCCTCATCCAGGGGGGAATCTGGAGAAAGTAAATCTCTCTCATCTGATGAAATCTATTCTGGGGAGTGTAACTGGGGAGAATAGTCAAGGGGAAGATCAAAATCTCTATCTGGTGCCTCATCTGAGAAAGAGGAATCTAAGGTCTGTTTATGTTGAGAAGTCACAAAAGAAGAAGAGACATGATTGTGTTGAAAACCCCCTGAGAAAAATCAAACCATTATTTTTACCTGAATGCAGAAGAGGAAGCTGCGTGTTTACATTTTTTCTTTTTTGGGGTGCCATCCACCTGAATAAGTTCAGGCGGTTCTGAATCTTGGTCCATTTCCATCAGATTTCCATGGATCTCTTCCCAAACAAGGATCTGAAGAATTCCTCAAGGGCCCTCCGATACAATGATTCACAGCTCATCAGAGTACTCTGCTGTCTGCAAGACCTCAGGAGCCACATTAGTCTTATGGCAGGGTTGCATTTGAGGACTCAAGAGAAGGCGATTGGCTTACTGTGGACTAGACCCTCTCAGCAGGTAAGCCTGATTCCAACGTGGTGGATTGGGCCAAGCATTTTAAACACTGGGTCTCAAGAAAGATATTAAGAGTGAACAGCCTACACAGGGGGAGGGGGTGGATGGGTTCAGAACAAATAACTGGCAGATGGTGTGAAGCCTGTGCACTGGCCCAGTAATCAAGGAGCCTCAATCCTTACCACTAGCACCAGTGAGGGACGTCCACATTGGGAGGAGAACAAGTACACACACAGTAAAGTATGATTTCCCTTAAGAGCACACAGCGATCACAGTCAGTCTGGGGATGGTTTCTCCCTTTCTCTCCAGATCCCCAAGAAGACTCCCCACTGGCACAGCTATAGGGTTCATATCTCAGCCTAGTGGTCAAGCCAAAACTTCCTTACCCTCTCTGTTCAACCAGTGCTTAGTGTCACTCCCCAAGTAGCTGACACACACACACACACACACAAACTTTGAGATCTGATTTATACAAACATGCAGACACTCCTGGGAAAGGCTGGCACAGGTTCTCCGGCTATGCTCCCTTTCTGCCCAGACTATAAGGTAGTACTGACTGCCACCAACCACTACTTTCAGCTACTGTAAACGCCCTTACCAAAGGGTGTCCAATTTGATTGTGCAATATTACTGCTATCCAAATAGTAAGTGTGACCAGAATTTTTAAGGCTGTTGGAGTGGCTTATACAGTATCATCAAATAAATGCAAGTACTCTAGAGCTTAAATTATCTCTACACAAAATAGCCACAGTTAAAGGTCTGAAAATATTTAATACTAAATAATAAAAACACAAGACAATACTTAACACTTCAACACAATGAAATTACAGAGTTCAGAAATCACAGGCAATGCTTTAAAACAATATTGAAGGGTAGTCTGACAAAAATATAGAAAACAGCTAGACTAATCTGGCTATTTCTATCTATCTCCAAGATAAATCACTGTTCTAAATACTACTTAAATACAGAGCAAGCAAGTGCTGGTCAGTGGATGGTCTTACTAGATACAAGACAAGATATAAGATGCTCTTCTTTCTTTCTGAGATAGCCCTTTAATTGATAATATACAGTACTGCTGAGTCACTTCATATTACATCATTCTCGACACCTCTGCTGAAGTTTCCCAGGCAAACAGAACTCAAAATTTAACATATCTTTGTAATCTTTCAGCTGCTAGGAAACCACAGCAATGAAGGACACTTTACATATACAATTTAGCAGTTATCTCTGTCTTAAAACAATAGAAAGAATTTCCTAGCCCAGACATCCTGTCTCCGAGCTTGAGATCAAACACAGTTGTAAAATAGTTTACTTAACAGCTTTCTTCCAGCAGGGTGCACTGTGGTTAAATTTCTGAAGTTCTGTATAACATATAGTTTAATCCTAACATATAGTTCTCTTACTTACTTATCTGGTACTTACTGGGGGGTACTTATCTGATCTGACTAGCGAAGCTATGGTACCTAGTGACCAAACAAATATAGCCCTTCAAGTGCAAAGACTTGTGTACAGGCTGGCAGTGAGACAGTTTGAGGAACTCGTATATATGCTTTTATACCCAGACACCTACGAGCTGAGAACATCGCCAGGATGTATGAAGGTAAAGTTTTGGTACCATAGCTGGATGTCAACGAGCTACAACCCATCTGTTAAGAACAGTGCAACAGTGACTCATTCAGGACATGTACTCTTTTATATACTCAGGTTACCCAGATAGCCACAACCATACCTCTAACTATTAGAGCAAGAAATCTGTCCAAACCCTAAAGTAATGGGGGTAAAGGCCAAAAAAATAGGGAATGATTTTAAATATAGCTCTTTAAAACTTAGAAACTAGCTAGAATAACATTTGTGCCAGGATGCATTTTGTAAAGGGTATGAAGTCTAAAACTGAAATTTACATCATTATTTAGTGACCTCTATCCTCAGTAATTTGCCAGATAACCACTCATTTTTTGACTTTATGATAATATCAAACCAAAAATATGAGACAAAAATCTGGACATTCAATGAAAATCTGGACAGTTCAGAGGTATGGCCATAACTCAAAAGCACAATTTAACATACCTGGGGTGTCTTTTAAAGAATATAGCCAAGGGCTAATCAACTGAAAGCTTCTCAGATGCTTCTTCAAAACAACCCCCCCATCCCAGAGCACCCATGAACCAGGCTACACAGCACTAACTACACTTTCTCCATCATTGTTCCTAAAATATTGGAATCCTTCCCCAATCATCTAAAGGAGGGCCCTGGTTTCTTGGAGGGAATGCCCCCTGTAGAACTGCAAAAGTAAAGGAATGTCCTTTTCAGCCAGTCCACTGCATGTCTCCTCTTCTGTGCTTCATCAGGTATGTGCAAGGAAGTAGGGTCAAAAATAAGAAAAAGCTGTATCACATCATACCACCCCCATTTGCTGTCTGCAATTCTCCTTCCCCACTTTCAGAACTGGTCAGCAAAACAAATGGTCGACAGGTTTGAGAGATCGACAGTCTCTGGGGTTTGGAAATATGCCTCTACGTTGAGGATTGTGCAATCCTGAACTGAAGTTAGTATATATAAATAAGCAAGGAGTATGGAGGAAGGAGGGGGTTTGCCCTCCCTGCGTAAAAATTAGTAGTTTATTTTGCATGGTATGAGGCTGTGCCTTGGAGCATGCACATTACATTATCAATCTTTTTTTTTCTGACCTTTTGCAGTACATGTTTTTAGTGTCATACTGAAGTTTAGACTAACTTCAGTAGATCCACATTTTATATATATCTATATATATATATATATATCTACACATATATAATCTCCAGTCTAAAGCACTGCCAGCTTCACTTTTTGTTTGGCCATTTTTTATTTCCATTAATTACTCCATTTCACTTTAACCATGCATTTGCACCTGCAATCTGCTAAATCATTTGAAATTACATCTGATGATAAAAATAAGTTTTATGCCTCAGAATTCATTTGTTTGTTACAGTTTAAGCATTACCTGCTTTTGAAATAGAGTTGTTATCTGCAGAGTCTGGATGTCAGTTAAGAGTGTTACCTTCTTACACAGGTCTGAAAAATATTCATTAATTCACTGAACTGTGTTCTTCTCTTTGTTGACTATGTGCACACGAAGAACGAAATAGACTTTTTTTTTCAATAACTAAGAAAATGGTGTAGCATTTTTTTCATCCCATGTCTTTTCCATGCCATCAGTTCCCACAGAAAATACTACAGATATGTTACCATCTATAATATGTTTATCAGTTCTAATGGAGTCGTTCTTAGATCTTGCTTCCAGTTATTGAGTTAGTACATATGGAGCTTGTCAGGACTGCAAACTATAGCATTTACAAAATGGGTCAACAATGTCAAACGTCTCTCAACTTCCTCTATATGCATCACAAAGTCTTTCTTCTCTCATGCTCTGTATTTAAACAATCTTTCCATAACCCACTATTCTATGGCAGAAAGTGCAAGTCATCTTGGGGGTATCAGCACAAAGTGTGCAGAATATTCTGTGGAAGTTTGTAGAAAATATTTAACTAGATTTTATACAAAACAATTCAGCTCTTCACAAAAAAAATTAAATTTCTTGCTTGGACAGTTTAGAAAATGTGTGAGAGAACCTGGAAAAGCATTTTAAAAGAGTTACATTAATGATAAGGCATTATATTTTTAATTTTGTTTGGAGATTAGTGGAAACCATTCTAATAATATCAATATTCAAGATGCTTTCTCAGTTGAGAGTTATATAACTTATCTGATATACATCAAAATAACTAAACCATTGTTTAATTTTCTTCATTTGAATGATATACTGGCTAACTAAATGCCATTAGCTGCAAAGACCATGTTTAGAGTCTAAACAAAAGCAATACTCCAGTGCTGATCAAATTAAACAAATCCATTTTCATCCTCTGCATCACCTACACGAAACAATGAATGTGTTGCACCAAGCGCTTCAGGCATTTATTAAAATCCTCTCTCAGTTTACTCTATAAAATATATTGGTTATATACAATATTACTTGCATTGCTAAACAGCACCTGACAGGGAATACATATTGTGTAAACAGCCTAACAGTATCGCTTCTCAGAGGAAACAGCACTTATTCTGTCTTCTTGGTCACTAAATTTGCCATCAGTTCAAGTATTTTATTATACACCACTCAGCACTAAACAGATAAGTAGTGACACAGAACATAAAATTACAACACAAAATCATTGGATCACTGTAGAGATATTTCACTGAAATTAATACAGTAAAAAGTAGACTGTTATGAACTAAAAAATTCCATTAGTGTCCGATACTTTTTGACAGACATTACTGGTAGATAAAATGACTCCCATATGCTGTTTGTCAGATGTCAGTAGAAAGGATATGTATTTCATAGTAAAATCAAAAGTAATGGACTTTGAGAGAGCTAAAAAGCTACAGACAGAGAAAAATCAATACTAATTTTGTGCAAGGCAAATGCTTTTGCTCGGTTTAGAGTAAAAAGGTCAAAACAGATGTTGTGATATTAATTGCTGTTTCATTTTCATTTTCTATGAAAATTAAAGCCATTTCCCAGTAAGCCATTAGTGCATTAGTTAAGAGCTAAACAACAGCAGTTTTTCAAGATGGCATAACACTAAAGAAAACAAAAGCATTTAAAAGTAAAAAACAGATATGCTAATTGTTGAAACAGTAGCATACAACAGACAAGAGATTAGCTGAAAACCAGTGTAATAATAAAAACTTATGATAGGCTATAATCTGGTGATGACTACCTTGGAGACAGATCTCCAAGTGTGTGCGTGTGTGTGTGTGTGTCAATCTGTCAGTGCAAACGAGGGTGTATGTTCCTATGTATGGAAAAATAGCTCATAGTTATGCATAGTAAGAGTCTTAACTGTAGAGGGCAATATACAACAAGCAGTGATTAACATTTCATGTGCAACAGGGGAAGAGAGAGAGGCAGGAGGTGGGACTGAGGTAATGCCATAAAGACGACCAGATATTAAGCCTGTGACAAAATGTTAGTGACATCTTCCCTAGCAGATTTTAATGAATAATATATTAGTGTCCTACATCACTAATGTCCAAGTACTTATAAGAAATATTTTATTACCCTGCTACTGCTTACATCAGCCTTATACAATTTAAACAGCCACAGACAACATTGTTTGTGCCTAAAATCTCTTTGTTAACCAAAATACAGATCTTCACATCAATTAAGCACACTTATTTCTCTTTGGCTCAGTCTGGATCATCTGCTATCAAGAGACTGAGTAAAACTAGCACAGTAAAACAACTTGTAACTGGGATTTTGTGGGAACCCACAGAGGTGCAGGAACAATGTTTGCTTAATGGCAAATTAACCACAACATTTCAGGACTGGGACACTGCATTTTAAAAGACAGTACCTCAAAGCATTTTTTTTTCAAAATGTAATACAAGAAGCTGTATTTGTGTTGGTTTCAGAAACTTCTCATTACATAAGGCAGTGAGGCTTGGGGCTCCAGGTGGCACTGTTGTACTTACCTGCAACCAGCGCTTTAAAGCAGTGCTGGAAAACATCTCCCAGCCAAAGCCAAAAATAAATAAAATAAATAACTAAGTGACTGCATCAAAGGGTTGGTATTAGAAGGTGAAACAGCATTCACAGAGGACAATCACTGTGTGCAGAAGGTCTGTGGTTTGTTACATCAGGAGTGCATGGAAACAGAAAGCTACAGACATTTACATGCTTCTGCTGGTATAGGGAAATGCAGTAGACATCTGCCTGTTACCATGTAATGATTCCCATCAGATAATGGTCTCCCAGTCTGAAAGAACTGGAGGGAATGGTATGATTAGTACAGCAATTTCAGTGTACATTTTGTTAGGTGAGGAGCAGGCAGAGTACTTGCATTAACAGTTCTAAAAATGTCCCTTTGAACTGGTTTTTACCATACCTCACATAATGGCACAGTGCCAGATTAGCTGCCTCTATGGCATGATCCTCTTGCAATATTCCAACATCATTAGATTCATTGTAAGGCCCACCGAACTTGTATGAATATACCTATCAGACAATATACTTGGCTGCTTAATAAACAGTGCCTAACACACCCTCTATGAACCCGTCCTAAAACTGTTCGGTTTATGCATTGACAAAGGATATGTTCCTGAGATATAGAAAATGGCTACTGTTAAGCCCTTTCATAAGTTTAATAATAATTTGCAGAGCCATGAAATGTATTATACCTGGTTTCATAAGATACAGTATAAAAATCTTACTGTTTAGTATACTTATTTAAGAAGATCACTGAAGCTGCAAACAGCGGCCATACAGCTAATACAGCATACCTGGTTTTGGCCAAGGCCCTTGACACTATTTCCCCATACTGGACACTCAATTCACTTAAAAACGTAACTGTAAGCTCTTATTTCATAAGATGGATAGCAAACTGGCTTACCAGACAGAATCCAGGTAAAGTAGCAGATGCCACTTCAGAAAAATAAAAGGTTACTATTGGCATACCTCATAGCTCTGTACTGGGAGCCTCTTCTGTTCAGCATGTTTTCTGGATCTCCAGACCACTAACCTAGACACATGACTAACTAAATCTGCAGATGAATGCAAGCTGGGTGTTGTAGTTCACTCAGCATCCAACACCATGTTACTTCAGAAAGGTAAAGCTATGGTACATTATGAAAGAGCTTAAATTAAATGCAAAGTGGCACACCACAGTCATCTTTAGTGAATAAACCTCAACAAATGCTTAGAGTATAGACAATACTCCAACCCAGACTAATATAGTAATCAGAGATCCTGACACATTCTTAGACAATTCCCAATCATTTGGCCACCATGTAGAAAAAGTAGTCAGGAAATCCTTCTGTCTAGCTCAGTTATTAGCTAAAGGGATCTCATCCAGGAAAAAATAAATTACTCCTCTATACTCTGCCATGATCTAACCAATCACAGAATATAACATCACTTCTAGCATGCATCTCACCAAAAACATTAAAAAACTAGAAAGGTCTCAAGGGTTCCTAAATAAAACGATCACAGGATTAAATATTCTCAGCTACCAAGACAAGTATGTAGCTATTTTTCTATGCTCTGTCATTGATAGACACCTGTGTGATAATTTATGCCTAGCATTCAGTGCTGTAAAGGACCAAAACTTTCCTTAAACCTCTATACCTTTACAAAACAAATGTCTCTGCAAACACTCCAACTAAAGATTTGAGTCATCATAATCAGTCCCCTTTTTCATATTTTCTACATGGAGTCAGGGTGTTTCATCAGCTGTCACCATCTTTCGCATTTCAGTACCACTCTCCCACTTGAACCTATATCGACAAATTAATAATACATGCTGGAAGAACTCATATTACTCATTGCTTCCTTCATCATGGGAATAATCTTCCTTAGCACATAAAACAGAGCGATACTTGCCTCCATTAAGTCAAACTTTAATGAATAGATGGACATCTTTAAATTCAACATGGGCTTGACTTGGTTTGCAGTAATGGGGACAGGAGACTCCTTACTGGGACTGGGGGGGGGGGGTCGCATTGGCAAAATGATTATGGTCTATGGACTGTATGACGCTATGAAAAACTGACAGACATGAAATCTAAAGGGGGGTGACAATGGAGTAGGATAAGAACAGCAACATAATTAACAAAAAACAGATGACATACTGCAGTGAAGAACGTGGAAGATGGAAGCAGAGGGTGCAACATGAGAGCTAAGGGATGAAGTGAATTGCCTGAAGAATTTCAGGTGCCAAACAGATCTACTGTCTACAGTATATAACCCCAACCTATCATTAAAGATGGATGACTTCTTTCCAGATCCATGTTTTCATCAGCTCTGAAAAATGAAACCTTGAACAAAACTCATTTCTTTCTCAAAAGAAACAAAGGAATGAATTTCATTCTTTATGTAAAATTTCTGCTCATGCCAGCCACTTACTTTTCAATTCCTTTCAGTAAGTCCATTAATTAACTGAGTGTTAGTACATCACTGGAATCATTTTATTTTTTCCTTCTGTCATTGCTAAATGCAGTATAACACACAAAATATCTTGTTCTTCTAACAGCTATTTACGCTTTTCTGTTAAAGATGCTCTATTCCTCATAGAATCTCTGTTCATCACAGATTCTATATAAATCTCTTTATGTGGTCTGTATTTCACTTTCAGATTACACACCTGTAGGAGAGGTAGTATCCACTACAATATCAGGTGTGTCTTGTACAAGTACTCTGCATTTGGTTTTCAAGGGTTTCTAGTCTATTTCTAGTTGGAAATACTTTACCACAGACATACTAATAAAATGTTTCAGACTCGTACACTATTACTAACATTTCTTTTTCCTAACCAGTCATACCTCCTTTGTGTACAGGTAACTCTTTTTATCCACTTGCAAACGGCTTATAATTCTACAAGAAGGTAGCTGCTATACTAACTGATTGGCATTTACTTACAGCACAACTGGCTTATTCACTGTCACAGTCATACCTCTAAATGTCATCACAAAAGCCTAAAATAATGGGGGTCCAAAAATAGGGACATATTTTAAGTATTGCTCTTATAAACTTAGAAAGTTGCTAGAATAATAGGATTTGTATTACTATGCCTTTTCTGAAAGGTATGAAGCCAGAAACTCAAATATATACCATTATTTACTGACTTAAATCCTCGTGATTTCCCAGAAAAATGCAAATTTTATGAGGTGTAGACCAAAGATATGAGGCACAAATCTGGACATTCTGTGAAAATCTGGACCGTTGTGCACTATGATCAAAGAATTTTAAAACTGTAGCATCAGTAACTAGCTCTTTCAGCATTTCAATACTCCTTTCTTGATCACAGCTCCATTCTTAGGCTACATCTTGCCTTAAGAGCTTTCCTAGTGGTATAGAAATCTCAGATATATAACCTAGAAACTTTGCAAGACACAGCATCATTCCTGTAAACCCCTGTGATACCGGTTTGCCTTTGGCATTCTGCACTAAAACTCTGACTCTTCCTGCATCAGGCTTCAGTCCTACTGCCATTTGAATATTACCCACATATTATAGGATTGCCAATCTTATTTTATACTTGTACTTATTTAACTTTAAATTCTGCTACCTTAATCTATTTATCAAATGGATCAGTCTGTTGCCATGCTGTTATCATCTGTAGCTGCATTCTGACAAGACGAATTACACATGCATCACATTCCAAGTTAAATGTGCAGCAGCTCTCTGGAATGTAAGTGGTACTGATGAAGCACTGAAAAGAACTGGAAGGAACTGTGCCTTCATAATGACACATTAAAGGAACACAATGTGGGGTTCTGTTTCTCTAGCTTTACCTCCCATAAGCCCCGGTATGCATCTAGTAGTTAAAAGATGGTATCTGGCATTCCTCACACTACTTTCTCATTGGTAAACTAATGCTCACGTTTCCTCAGTTTATTCCGATTTGTGGATCAATGCAAAAGCTAATCTTTTCTGCTTCAGAACATCAACTATACTACTTATCAAATTTTCTAGATATGACTGCTTTCTTAATGACACCTTCATCTTCTGTTCAGTGTAGATTCTGCTATATGTTACTTTTATGAATTGCTACCAATTTCTTGTGAACACATATCAATGGTAGAGCATCAGATTTATTTACATATGATATGCTCCTGCTAAAACTCTACAAGCTTGTAAATAAATCATCTTAGTCATAGCGATGTCACTGCTATAACTCTGCACATTACTTGAGATGTCTCTGTGACTATGTGATTTTTTTCTGTACACATGCACTTATGTTTTACACTGTGAATTTGTTTTACCATTCCTAGCTTCTCACAAGCCAAATGACACAAATTATTAAGAAAATTAACACCTTCAAATGTTATAACTTTAAAATTTTTCTTCTACTACTTATTATGTTAGCAAGACTTGACTTAATGGTACAACCCAGTAGCCAGAATATTAAAGTCTGTGCAGCTCAAAGTTTAGTACTGGCTAGGCCAAGTACTTTAAAATCATTTTCAGACAAAATGTTACACTCTGCACACATCTAGTTTAAAGTCCACAAACTAGAAAACACAAAGACACTGGAACACAGACATGATATAATACCTTTTAATGGACCAACACAGGTTTTGCAATTACTCAAGATTTGGAGCTGGCATGAACCCTTCATCAGGAGTTAAGTTACTGATGTCAGATAAAGTGCTTAAATATACAGTACACTTGTGCCAAGAAAAGGAAAGTGCATCATTTATTTCTAATTGGCTAAAAAAAGAACACTTAAAAATGCTAGAGTGGAAAAAAAATGTGTAGCTCGGACTACACCTCAGAGACTGTGTGTGTGTGTGTGTGTGTGTGTGTGTGTGTGTGTCTCATAGAGAGAGAGAGAAACTGACCAGCTTCATACCCTGCTATAAAAATCAAAGTTTGGCATACTACTCTAGAATTTGTGTTCATTTAGTAGAGAAAGTAACACATTGACTGTTCTGACATTTAATTAGACATTAAATTATAACACAAGAGATCTGTAGGGATATTAGTTAAACCCAGAAAAGGAAAACAAGAAGTTATAATTGGTTAGTCTGTGTAAACAAACACTCTTTGGGAGATAGTTGCTGTGGTTAACAGAAAATATGAATTAGCAATAATGTACAGTTCACAGTGATGAGAAAGGTATGGACTACCAAGAGAGCAATATATAGGGTTAAAATGCATGGATGTTGTGTGCAACTAACATGCCACACAGGTAGCTAAAAGAAGATATATACTACAGAGAAACTGTGCCATGTTTTCTATGGTCACCCCTGCTGCCACAATGTACTGCAATATCCATTTCTGCAGAGTACATCCTTACTGTATTTCTTGTTAATGAATTTTTATTGGTCACAAATATTATGTCATAAATGCCCTTTCCTCAGCTAATTATTATAGCTGTGTACTAGTAATTTCACTTGCTCTGCACACATTCACAGCTTTTGATAAGGTCATGTCAGTTTCTCTTAAAAGCCCGACCCTTATTTTATCATTCCTTTGTGTTTATTAATAAAGAATTCTGCAGCTTACCAAAGTCACATTCTTTGCATATAGTGTTCAGTTTACTAACATATGCATCTACAGTCTTTGTAAGAACAGATGACAAATAATTAGTAATTCTTTAAATACATGCAATAATTCATGAACATCTTTCTACATTATATTATTTTAGCTGTCTTCTCTTCAAGAACAGTAATGAAGTTAAATACCTCCAAGAATTCTTCTCCAACAAAATGCACCAATGTATCACACTATACATTTTCAGGCTTCCTGGCTAATTCACTCATACTGATAAATAAGCTCAGTTTATAGATGTAAAGCTTTCCATTTTTTGCTAAACATTCTTCTGAAATGAAAATTCTTGGTGGTTATAGTTGGGTTATTTTTCAACAGTGAATTGTTCCTGTACTTCAAAAATGTATAAACCCATGAAAACAAACATCTGGCAAACATTTCTTCACAACTAATACAAGATGGTGACTAGATGGTAAACAAAGAACACACAGCAAAGACATAGCTAACAATTTCTCACAGACAGAGTACTCTAGAAAGTAAGTACACCACATAGCATGCAGCTTCCTGTAGTTAGTGCATTAGTACTTAAAAATGTACACCTTACAATCTCCAATCAAGATCCTATTAAAAAGTTCCAATAGTGTTTGCATTCAGTTAAGAGATGAATGAGGAAGATTTTTCTTTATCTAATTATTACTCAAAAAACTCTTACAATGAAGGAATGCATTTTAAAAAACATATATTCTACCACCTTTATGTTGTTCACAGACCTGGCATTTATCACCAATATAAGGAAACTATGGTCCTACGGCACAGAGGAACAAAGCTCTTACTATGTATTAGGTGACTCATGCTTGAATAGCAGCATAGGCACTGGAGGGACCAGACAGAAGGATAGGAGTAGGGGAGGGAAGCAGCCTAGGCTTGCTGCAGTAGTAGGTGAGCTATGCGCTGGAAGTGATGTACAGCTTGGTCAGGAGGCTGCACATTTGCAGAAGTGTGCCTGCACCTCCAGAAAGCAGCAACTGCAGAGCTCACAACTCTGAAGCAGGGTAGGAGGGAACTAGGGCAAAGTGACATACTCCCCAGCAAGAATATCACACTGCACTAGAGTCCTCAATCTCCTCTCCAGCCCCAGATACGAGTTCGGCTGAGCACTGAGGTGGCTAAGGCAGGTCTTGTAAACCAGGTGAATGAGAAAAGTGGCTGGTGCCAGCTGCAGGAAGGGGAAACAAAAATAAAAGTATATAAGGAAAGTATGTAGCTGGTTTTGTTATAGTATACACATTATGAAAAATCACTAGTGTAGCTGTTTTTGTTAAGATACATATTTACACATTTGTTAACCAGGTAACTGTGCTAAGACAGCAGTGTACATCAAGGTTATAAATTAAATAATTATAACAGTAGTAGTAACAACATTATGAAGAATCATTATTTGTGCACATAATCATTTGCTACGAAGAAAACTTCTGTATGCAAGCTTCCAAACTACTATCCAAGAAATGTCATCCATAGTACAATATTTAATGCATATTGTAACACGAAAATAAATATTACCCAACTTATGATTTAAAAATGTTCTGCTTCTAGCAGACATTATATGCTTTCTTTTAAGAGACATCAATAAGGTTGTACAATTATGAAAGTTATTCACTATTAAATTATAAAGGAATATAAAGAGTAGCCAAAATTATTTTAATCAATGGAATATAACCGGATAGTACATTTTATTAAACAGAAATCTGGAGAGACATTTGTGGAGAAAATGCGATAAAATCAATAACTTTAATTTTTTAGCAAATTAAATAGTTTTATTCAGTCATTTTACAACTGTTTAGTACACATGAATCAAGTAAATTGGTTAAACGAAAGAGAAAGTCTATGCAAGTGTATAGCTTCAAGTATTTTTTTTTAAGTTAAATAAGCTGACAAAGAATAAAGGGAAGTCCCAAAGAGATCAATGATTATTATACAAACAAGGGAGAAAAAATGGGATTTATTTTTAGATTACATAATCCAACCAAAATTTTACCTGAATATAATCGCATACTTTCTTGTGTTTAAAAAAAAAAAGTTTTCAGGCACTGCTTATTAATGCAAACACCTGGCATTTTAACCCTTCTTCTGTATGGGTATAACTATTTTGAGTTTTAAGGTCTCAAATATTAAACATTTTTATATTATTAAAGGGTCTGGGTATTCGTTGTACTGAAAAATTAAACTGAAAACCAAACATATGAACATTTATTTTTTACACCTTGTGAAACAAACACTTTTTTATTGTTCCACCTTTTTAAATCTTCCTTTATTAAATCCCAGGTTTTACAAATGTTATTTTCCTTCACATATCTTTTATAAATCATCATTTAATATCATTATTTGTTTTAATCAAATAATCTGATGCATATGAAAAAAGAAGAATACCCAGCATGGGGAAGTTATAAAGATTTATTAACATTTAATTACCACTCTGATATCTACACTTTTTAATTTACTAATTTCTCAGAACACCATCTATAAAGTCTTAGAAAGTTTAAACATATTTACATACAAATACAACAAACAAATAAGTATGACATCAAAAATACAAGTCTAGATTCCTGCTTAGATACATTTCTATAAGTTAACTTGTTTCAGGTTAAGCACTTCTGTTTGTCTGTCTAAAGCCTAGCATCTTCTCTTTGTCTCTTGCTTTAAAATTACTCACTTTAGTTGCAATTAAGAATACCTATTTTTGAAACATTGACCTCTACCATGTATTCATTTATTCTTATTCAGGGTGATCAGTATATTAAATCCTTTGTGTGTATGTGTGTGTATATATATATATATATATATATATATATATATATATA
Organism: Protopterus annectens; assembly: GCF_019279795.1. Classification (NCBI taxonomy): domain Eukaryota; kingdom Metazoa; phylum Chordata; order Ceratodontiformes; family Protopteridae; genus Protopterus; species Protopterus annectens. Next base: position 701,648,556 of record NC_056734.1, read on the forward strand.
TATATATATATATATATATATATATATATATAATATACTGATAATACTGAAAATATGATATATATATATATATATATATATACATATATATATATATATATATACATATATATTTTTTGTCTCCAGATCTATTTATTTATATTTCTTTGTCTTGAATTACAAACATATACCTATCCACTAATGCCATAAACTCCAAAATGTCTGAATTAATCTTACGAATTTCATTTGTGGGTTACTGCTTACTTTGCTACAAAAATTAGTAAATGCATGTTTGTTATCTGCATGTATCTACTAACAGTTTGAGAGTACCTGGGACAACAGTCTTAGTGTCTGAATATCAGTTACATCATCAGCTAAAACAGTTCCTTTAATCAAATTATCACATGTGCACTATTTTTTCTATATAAGATATGTGGAAAGAGGCTACAATATACATTTAATAAATATGGTGACCACGGGCAACCTTACCTTGTTTCTGTATTTATATGCATTTGTTTTAACTTATACCCAAATACAAAAATAAAGGAGTTAAAATGCAAATACCTAATCATTTTAATAAGATGAGGTACAAATTCATATTTTTCTAACAGTCTAAGCAAAAAAAAAAAAAAGGCAAAGGAATAAGAATTTTTTAATACAACTGCAGTTGTAACAGATTCTTAGACTAGTTATGGTACTGCATCTGTATTCTTGACAAAAACAGAGTGAAATGGAGAAATAACAGGAGAAATGTGCTCTGCAATCTTTGTACACGTATATCCAAATTTAAAGAATCATCTGAGCTAGAGTAATTTTTGGGTCTAGGAGATGTAAATTTAGCTTGGGTACTAGTACTGCTTGGGTGAAGTTTAAATATTTATTTTGAATCCCCTGCACATGTGTAAGACTTTCTTCAGTTATGTCTGCAACCTTAAAGACAATGCTCAACAATGTGCTGAATTAATGGTGAATGGAGTCATCTATAAGGAAAGGGCTATAGTAAATCTGCTGGCCAATAAACTTAGCTCCAATTTAACCCCCTCATCACATACAGTCACCTGCCAAGAAATACTGTCTATTGTTTCTCCAACAACTATCGCTAGGGAACAGGTCCTCACTGTGCTCTCCAAGGCCAGGAATGCTGCTTCAGTGGGTTCACTGTTTCAGTGAGCTCTGATAATATACCAAGATACCTCCAGAAAAGCTTGAAAGATGACTGGCCAGGTCTGTTAGAATCTCTGTTTAACCACAGCCTCCAAATAGGCTTTGCACCAGATGAATGAAGAACTGCACTATTTCTCCCTCTTCTCAAAGGGGAACCTTCCACAAATTATATTAAATACAGACCCATAAGTCTGATTAGTCTCATATATACAGCCATAGAAAGAATTATCGTGGATCTGATAAATGATTACACAGAAAACCTACAGACACCAGTTCAGTTCTGTTAAAGGCAGGTTATGCCTACTTAATGTGATGGACTTCTTACAGGAGTTCTCTAAAGCTATGGATGAGGGCAAAACAAGTGCAAACTGCATACTTCAACCTGGCCAAGGCATTATATAATACCTCACTTGGTAATTATAGAAAAACGTACAAAATTAGGCATAAACCCATGTGTCACTCGATGGATAATCAACTAATTCACTGATAGGACATAAGATGTTAGGATAGGGGAATGCACCTCCATAAAGATGCGAGTTACTAGTGAAGTCACAGGGATCAGTGCTGTGCCTCTCCTTTTTGGCATCTACTTTTGTGAAGTTGAGGCAAATGACAAAGGGCTCTGGCTAACCAAGTTTGCAGAAGACATCAAACTAGGCATAGTCATTGAATCCCTTAAAGACACAGATACTCTTCAAGACAGCCAGATGCAGACAAACACCTGGTGCCAGAGCTACAGACTAAAACTCAATGTGGAAAAATGCATATTATTATTCTTTGAAAGATAGCCATTCCTGGGAAATACCACATTGACAACACATCTTTAAAAGTAAACTTAGTGGCCAGGGATTTGGGAAAGCATGTTGACAGTAACCTGACTTTTGGCCACCATGTGTCTATGGTGGTGAGGAAATCATTCTACACTGCACAACTAACAAGTAAGCGTATAGCATCCAGGTCAAATGAGGACACTGTTCTACTGTACTCAGTTCTCATATGACCACTCACTGAATACAATGCACCCTCTGGCACATACCTCACAAGGCATTTGAAACATCCGAAAGACTGCAGTGGTTACTCAGAAAAAGAATACACAAAGCAAAGAAGAAGTCTTACTTGGACCATCTCAAAGCCTTTGTACTCATTTTCCTATAGAATGCTGTGGAGGGATCTATGCTAGCCTAACAAGGCATCCTCTAATGCCACACTGATGGGAGCTGTCACATATCTGCAAAAAAAAAATATCATCAGAAATATCTATTTTAAGGACCTAACCATCGTATGCAACATAAACCAGACCCATTGGAGGGACAGGTATGTGTCTCAAATATTACCCTTTCCATTGAACAGGCTTCCTTGTCCACTTGAAGCAAAGTTCATCACTTACCATATCCGAACGTAACTTGGGCCAATGGATGACAAATCATAAACTTACCCTTGATTTGGCACCTATGCCCCTAATGGACAAGGGTAGCCAGTGAATACTTGATGTCTACAAGCCTATATTGTAAATTGTGAAATTTCTTGGGGTACTGACATGTGCCAGTAATATTTTGGTAAATTTGGAGTAAGCTTGGCTAGGCATAAAATGGCCATTGAGCAGATAGTCCAGTAACCACCTATGAACCTATAAGTAAAAAAAAAAACATTTAAAAAATGGCTCTTTGCATGAGTTATAGAAATCTGGAATATATCCATCAAGTCATGCTGGTGTGCTTAATAACTTCGGTCAGAAATTACTGTGCATTTCTCAAGCTCTGCAGAGTAAAGGGATTAAGCCACATGACCCAAGTTTGACTAAAACAGTGTTTGACGAAATAGCCAGGCTGGGGAGGGTGGAAGTAAGACTCTTTTTCTCTCAGTAAACCTTCATCTTAGGTGACCTAAATATAGACTGGCAAGGCATAAACAGCAGCAACCCGAAGGACTTACCTATTTGGCTTCACCTAACTAACAAGCTCCACCCCTAGAATCAACAAAAGCACTGACAGGAAGTCCACACCACATTGGATATTGACAAACAAACCCCATAATATAACATTTTCTGTTTGCTTACCAGATGCTATATGTAACCACTTCCCTACCTATGTAATAAGATAACAACATGGTTCAACCAAACAAATAATCTATAAACAAGCAAGCAATTGAACCAAATTTGGCAAAGACACACTTATTACAGCTCTGTTCAAAGTCAAAGCAAACTTTATTGTCATACAGATCAACACAGAGGAAAAAGTGCATATCACTGCATGAAATTTCGATACTCAGGCTCGTACCATATGAATGACATTTTCAGAAGGAAGATAGTTAAATTAATAAAAAATTTTAATTAAATTAAATAAAAAAATAATTCAGACAAGTAAAAAATTTGAAAGCTCTATTTACATTAGAAACATAACAAATACAACAGCAGAAATAGACTCAGTAGAAATATCAGGTTGCACAAAAAAACAGTACTATAATAAATAAAAGAGGCACACATTTAAACTTACTCACCACCAACATATACCATAAACTTACAGTTCAGTTTTCCTAGTGCAGAGACAGACATATGGCATGAGATATTTAGAGGGTTTATGTAAACAACAATGACATACTGCACACAAATGTTTTACCCATGTAGCGTGTTAGCCTATGGGTTTGTCATTCAGCAGTCTGACAGCTTGTGGGAAGAAGCTATTAATGGAATCTGGATGTCCTGCATCTCTGCAGCTAATGCTTCTGTAGCGCTTCCTTGTTGGCAGGAGTTTGAACAGTCCATGAGCTGGATGGTGTATATCCCTCAATAGATTTTGGACTCTGCCATAGCATCTGCTTGAATATATGTCCTATAGGGACTGAAGGTTGGAACCAATGATTTTTGTGGCCTGTTTAACAATCTTATCCACTGCCTTCTGATCACCTTGAGAGCAATTTCCGTACCAGACAACAATGTTGTTTGTCAGTACACTCTCAATCGTAGCTCTGAAGAAGGTGAGTAGGTTCTGTGGGGGGAGGTTAGATCTATGAAGTCTCCTATGGAAGTGAAGATGTTGTTGGGCTCTCTTTATATGGTAGAAGTGTTTGTGCCCCAACTTAAGTCTTCCGAGATATGTACCCCTAGGAATTTGGTGCTATTTACTTTTTCCACTGCAGCACCACTAATGATGATAGGGGTGTGTGGCTTCTTCTTCCTAAAACCGATAATTTCCTTGGTTTTCACAACATTTATTGCTAAGTTGCTGTCAAAGTACCAGTGAACAAGTTGGTTCACTTCTTCCCTGTACGCCCTCTCGTCTTCCTTCTTGACAAGGCCAGTTACTGTGGTGTCATCTGCAAATTTGATGACACCATTTGACTGATGCATAGGTATGCAGTCATTTGTTAGAATTGTGAAAAGAAGTGAGTACGCAAACTTGTGGGACCACAGTGTTTACGGTGATGCTTTCCAGTTGGAACAATTTGTAGCCTTTCAGTTACAAAGTTGAGAATCCAGTTGCATGTTGTGTTTTCTATACCCAGTTTACTCAGCTAAGACAGCAGTTTTTGTGGAATAACTGTGTTGAAGGCCGAGCTGAAATCTATGAACAGCATACGTACATAAGTCATTATTTTCCAGGTGGTCCAAGGTGTGATGAAGTGCTAAGGCTATGGCATCTGCAGTAGAAGAATTTGGCCTGTATGCAAATTGTAAAGGATCAAATGTACCAGGCAGGATGTTGATCCTTGAGCATTTTTTTCAAAACACTTCATTACTACTGAGGTAAGTGCAACTGGCCGGTAATCAGTTAATGATGTTGGAAATGATTTATTGGGCAGAGGGATGATGTTGGTGGTCTTAAAACATTTGAGCACTTTTTTCCTGGCTGAGGGATGTATTGAAAATGTCGGTTAAGACTGGTGCCAGCTGATCACCACAGTTTTTAAGTAGCTTTCCCAGGATCCTATCCAGACCAGCTGCTTTGCCCGGATGAAAACTACGTAGGTTCTAGCGCACTTCTTCCAGGTTGATGCATCATGATGTGGCATCTTCATTTGTGGGTAGTCTCTCTTGTGATAAGTCCTCAAATCTGCTGAAGTAGATGTTTAGCTTGTTTAAAAAGTCTGGGTTATCATCACATCGTGTGGATGGTGGTTTATAGCCTGTGATGTTTTGGATCCCTCTCCACAGCTGCCTGGGATCTTCCTGGTGACAGAGGTGTCTCTGTGTTTTTAGACCATAGGCACATTTTCTACTCTCACACCTTTGTTCAAGTTAGCCCTGGTCTTTTTCCAAGCCTCTCTGTCTCCAGCGTTAAAGGCAGCATTACGTGCTCTCAGTAATTCATATACCTCACTGGTTAGCCAGGGTTTTTGGCTGGCTCTGATGGTTACATCGTTCAGAGTAGTGACATTCTCAATACATTTTGTGATGCATCCCACAACCATTTCAGTGTACTCATCCAAATTAATACACTGATTTGTAGTGGCAGGTTATTTAAATACATTTCAGTCAGTGCATTCAAAGCAGTTTTGCACAGCTGAGACAGCACTTTCAGGCCAGATCCTTATTTGCTTCCTGAAAGGTTTTCCCCTTACAAGCATTGGTTTATAGGCAGGAATAAGCAAGATAGGAATGTGATCTCATCTATCAAGATGGGGGTGGGGGACTGACTTAAATGCCTGTTTGATATTTGAGTACACTTCATCAAGTGCGTTTTGACCTCTTGTACAGAAGTTTACATACTGTTGGTAGTTTGATAGCACAGTTTTAAGTTTGGCCTGACTGAAATCCCCAGCTAAAATGCTGACACACACTACACTAGGTTCTTGTTTTGCAAATAACAGGCTGACTGGTATAGGCTGGTGAGTGCACTCAGATGTATGTAAACTGCGGTTATAAAAACAGCTGAAAACTCCCTGGCCAAGTCGAATGGACAAGATTGAATTGCAAGGTTTTCAATGTCAGCTGAGCAATAGCTAGTAACAACATCATTGTTTTCAGATCAGCTGTTGTTGATATATATGCAGACTCCCCCACCTTTTGGTTTGCCACTGAGAGCCTGTAACCTTCTCTGCTCCGAATAAGGAGAATTTGTCTAACCACTGCAACTGGAATGTATTATGAGTAATACCCTAGGTGAACCAGTTACTCACTTCAATTACACCATCCTTCTACTTCTTTCAGCTTTTCCCTTTTAGGGGTCGCCACAGCGGATCACCTGTCCACTCATGATTGGCAGTGGAGTTTTACAGAAGGCGCACACATGCACGCACTCACGCCAGGCCTGGGGCCAATTAAGAGTGTCCAATCCACCATCCTAAAAATACTAAATGATTTAGCATCTGCTAGGACAAAAACGGTAAAATCTACCATAGCTCTATGGTTGACAAGAGAGAGAATAAACAGCTCATGCTGCAGAGAGATAAAGCACGAAAATAATGGTATAACAATAAAATACAACATGCCTATCAAAATTTTAGATTTCTTACAAACCGTACAAAGATCTTCATGAAATCTAACAAGACATAATAATACAGTAATACCCAAAAAATCACCAAAACAACCCCAGGCTTTTTTGGTCCTCTCTAAATAAACTATTACACCCCGGCCATACTACTACATCCTGTCCTTCCACTTCAAACAACAGAGAGTCCATTGCCATTCAGTTCAACAGTCATTTTATCCAGTCAGTTCTACCACTATTCAATGACCACCTCACTTCACCCCTCCAACTTTTATCAATTCTTGAAAGCAACACACTGTCTTTTAGTTTTCAGCTCATCCCAACTTCAATCATAAAAAAAAAATTACTAGCCAAATTAAAATCAACAATCTTAGCTGTTGGTAACCTTCAAAGAGAAGGTCAAAAGACTCTCAAATCTGATTTTATATACATATATGAAAAAGTGTGTGTGTGTGTGCATGTATATAAATATACATACACGTGTATATGTATGTGTGTGTGTCTATATATATATATATATATATATATATATATATATATATATATATATATATATATATATATATATATATACATACACACACACACACACATATATATATATATATATATATATATATACACACACACACACATCTCTCCTCTGTATGCATTTTCCCCATCTAGAAACCCCCTGCTTACATATCTAATATATTCTCTTCTTTTTACCCCCTTCTCTTTCTTACTCACTTTGTTTGCTAACTTGACTATAACTTCCTTCTCTCAATTACCCTATAGGAAATAACACTTTCTTCCTAACAATTTGATTATACTTTTCAATTAACATATAACATTACTTTATCATATAAATTTCATGTTACACCTAATGATACTAATGTATATTTATACTTACTTTAAAATATTACTGTATTTGTTCCTATTATATTGCTGCCTGTGTAAGTATTGTGTTGTGGAGCATTTCTCCCCGGGCCTCCACTGAAAATGGGCTCAAACTCAAACGGACTATCCCTGTTAACAAATGTAAAATAAATAAATAAATATGTGTGTGTGTGTGTGTGTGTGTATATATATATATATATATATATATATACACACATATATATTTGGTTTACTATCATTTATTCGAAGTGAACAGTCAGAGTACATTTCGGGTATATGATAGTAAACTATATATATATATATATATATATATATATATATATATATATATATATACATACATACATACACACACACACACACACACATCACAAATGGAGAGAGAGAAGATATGTATAATAATACTATCTTTGTAAAATGATCTTACAATATTGTGTTTAATTTGCATTTATTTAAATTGCCGGCATTCCACAGCTGGACTGGGAAAATCTTCATTACAAGATAACAAAGCAGTAACTTTTTTCTCCATCTTTACCTACTCCCATAGATCTTATTCCTATTGATTCTTCAGTTACAGATGGTTTAGACTCTGATATCCATTTTCCAGTAATTGCTTTTTTGCAGCCAGTTGAATTAAACTCAATAAGGCCTTACTATGTCCAGGCAATTCTGATTCTGTATCACAACTGAAAAAAATAATTGCCTAAGTTACACCAATATGCTCACGCAGTATATCTGGAGGAGTAGTCTGCAGAGAATTTTTAAAGTCTACCAGTTCAGTACACAATCAAAAATATACTCCAAATTACCTCTTTCTTCCCCATTACTTCTCTAACATTTGCAATCTACCTGAGGAAAAATCCTTTGGAATCTTCTTGGGGTATAAAATAGTTAGGCAAGCACTTGCAAGCAAAGACTTTAAATATTCTAGACTTGTTGCATATTTGGCAGTCATACTCCCATATCCCCCACTGTTTCTTTGTGAATTGCTTATCCAGTCTTTCTTCCCAATCTTTTCTAAACCGTCTGATTGATTCCTATAGTCATCATGAAATTTTTTATATGCCCTAGTAATTATCTTTTTTTTAAAGCAGTTTCTGTTCTACACTCTACTAGAAACTTTACCAGTGCTGGTCTTTTACTTAGGATCTTCCTATTCTCTCTACTCTGCCTATACTCCGATATCAATCCTAGATAGGGAAGGTAATCTCTAACCTGTAGTCCAAATTAATTCTTGGCCTCTTCGTATTGTATTACCTTACCCTCTAATTATTTGGTCCCAATACCTTGGTTCCTTTGGCAAGTTTTCTCCAGTAAATCCCAGCCCCCTCTTGTCTGTTCTCTGTACCTCTATTTGCAGTCAGTCCCTATTGTCAGAATCTCTTTTCTCCATCCCCGTGTTAGCCGAGTTCTTAAAATACCTTCTGATACTATATGAATATAATATTCTGTAAGGTTATTGTTATTCCCCTTAAGGATGTGCATCCAAAATACCAGCCCTCGTTGTTTCCTGAGCTTCTCCCCTGTTTCGTCATCATCTCTCCACTATGAATTATTGCCTTCTGCTTGTGTTATGTACAGGAGACTTAACTACATAGCTCTAAAATATGCTTTGAAATCAGGTAATCCCAAGCCAGCTTGTTCTATTGGAAGGATTAACTTATCCCATTTGACTCTTCCCCTCCCAGATAAAATCCTTCAACTCTTTATTAATTAATACTTATAACTTCTCCTCTGGTTGATAAAAATATGCCTGACGTGCGTACAAAACTAAAGGGACTAAAACATTTACTCTGCTTGTATCTTGCTATCCATATCCATAAAACAGAGCTTCCAATTTCTCAGTTTTTGTATTATCTGTTGTTGAGTCTCTTACCACACACCCTTAGCTGCCGTAAAAGAATCCCCTTTAATCCATGCTACCAAGTACTTAATTTTATCATATCCACATAAATATGGGCATTGCTGAACCAATTTGTAGGCGGGTAATATTTATAGCAATTGCCTTTGCTGAATCTTCATTAATTTTGTACCCTGAAAAGACTCAAAACTGTCTCAGAATGTTCAAAACACTGAATTGTCCTTTTCTGGTTTTATCAGGTAAAAAAATAATATTGTCTGCAAATAATGCCAACTTTGCTTGACTACCATACCAATTATATCATTCAATTTCTGAATCCAATATTTTTTTTTGCCAATGGTTCTAAATATAAAGCAAATGACAAAGGGGAAAGACACTCCTGCCTAGTCTTCTGCTCAAACAGAACTTATTAGTGAGGACCTCCACACACTTTAATTTTTGCCTCTGATCCCTCATATATCCTCATAATCAACCTTATAATTTTGTCAGGGGAATGCAAATGTTTCCATTGCCCTACTTATAAAATCCCAGCTTATGCCATTGAATGCTTTCTCTGCAACAAGACCCACCAACAACAGTGGTATTTTCTTACATTCATGATTCTCTGGATCATCCTTGTTCTAATAATGTCAAATTTATGCCTCCTCTGCAAAAAAATAAAATAAATAAATAAATACACTAAGGCGTGGCCAGCATGCTGACAGCACTTTTTCTCAGCACTCTTATCTAAGTTATATTTCTGACAGTAATTTTTAAAAACCGAGACTCCTAAACTTCTTAAAGTTAATCAGTAATGTCTACTATAGTTTTTGGAAGTCTACATTGGATTATTTGTTTAAATTCTAAAATTCTTCTGTCAAAATTCAAGCAGAAAGGGCTCAGATTCATTCACAGAATAAGTTATCAAAAGAACACTTCACAGGACCAGACAATCAAGAAGAAACTATAAACTTTATTATCTACCATGCAGAATTTATCTTTGAAGTTGGACAAAAAACTTGACTCTTTTAAAGAACAAAAGTAAATGGAGCAGTTACAAGAGTTAATAACACAACACACACAAAAGAAACATGATAGGACATGGAAGACAGACTCATGGAACAAGAACACCAACTTGAGTCTCTCTCAAAACAAAATTATTTTCTAACAAACAAATTAGATGACCTAGAAAACAGGACAAGGAGAAACAACTTGCATACTTATGGACTACCGGAAAAGACTGAAGGAGACAATATGGTAAATTTCCTCACATCCTAGGTTCCAAATGTTTTGAATTTACCCGAGTCTTTTTCTTATGGAACTGAAAGAGCCTGTGTGTCAATGGCAGTTCCTTCATCTTCCAGCAAAGCAAATAAAATTCCAAGAGCAATAATAAGATTTATATCTTCTCAGGACAAGGAACTAGTGCTAAAAACTGCATGGTCAAACTCTCCTGTCAAATACCAAGCTTTGACAATGACTACTCATCAGAGGTAAACTCTAAAAGAAAGGAATGTTTACCTTTAATAAAAGAGTTGAAGAGACAATTCAAGGTTCATTTACTGTTTCCTGCAAGACTTAAAATCTTTCTCTCAGATGGGGCAAAGAATTTTGACACCTCAGATGCAGCTGTGTCTTTTTTAATATCTAACAAAACTTTAAATCAAACAGGAGAAATGGATTGGACTTATTTTACCCTAAAATGGCAAGCAGAGCGGAATGAATGGAAAAAAGCACACAAAAAAGAAGAGACTAAATGACAAGCAACTTTTAAATAATTATTTTACTATGTTTTCCTTTTATAACAAACACAAATTATCTAAAGGGATCCACACTTTATTCAGATGGCAAATCTACAAAGTTCCCTAATATGTACATCAAAACTAAAAGACTACAACCCCAAAAGGAAAAAAAGTAACATTTTACTCTGTTTATTAACTTTCTAGGCTACTAACTTAACAGATTGGTAATGCTTGAACAAATCTGCATAAAGCTTATATCTCTCAAAGTATAGTAAATAGCATAACACATGAAACAAAACAATGCTTTATCTGCTTATACATTTTGTTAGTGTTTTAGTGTCATAGTCTCAGACAAGTTGCTTTCAAAAAAGAAAGGGGGGGAAAAGAAGCTCAAAGAAAACGAAAACGTTCAAGTAACACATTATACTGCATGTTTTCTGTGTAGTGTAGATATACAGAGTTAATTGCAGTTTAAAAGGCACTTAAATGAACATGTAAAATGTTTATTTGAACATACAGTTTAAATATAGATTTCTAAATAAGTTCTAAACTTTAAGAAACAGAAGGTATGCGCCTGTTTTTTATATCTTTGTCTATGAATGTTTCATGGTTTAACTGATTTAAATCGTACATGCTTTAACAGGAAATTAAATGTTTTTTCTTTCTTTTTAATATGGAATGAACAAGGCTTAACAGTTAAACCTTGTCTCGGGTAAATGTAAACTTGATTTTAACTACAGAGACATGTTTGGGCTTTACAAACAGTCATTTAGAAGAAGGGAAACCACTCAAGCACTCCTCGAGTATGGGACATGTTTAGAAGTGCTCAAATTGCTTACTTGTTTTTTGGATTCCCACTGAGGTCACGAGCTGAAACACTTTTTTCATGTTCTCAAGATGTTTTTTTTTCCATTATTAGCATATTTAGAAGCTGAAAATCCCTTTGCAACAGTGTGAGTGCTTGAAAATTAAAGTAGAAGGCTCAGGCATGATTTAAGGACTCAGGTTAAAGGTTAACAATGAGCTGTTTCAATTTCACAGCTTCTTAAAGGGATATTTACCTAATAACATACAAAACTATACAATTTGAATAAGAGTAAAAGCAATGAGAGATTTAGTTACTTTACTGAGCTTATAAAAGAGGCACAGTATATCTGATTTTAATGAAAACAGGAAATTGCAATTAGATCATATAAAATAAACAGCTTAATGTGAAGACGACTGTGCTACTACACAACATAACAGCAGCTTCACTTGGTTTAACTAGAGTGATGGAGCCTAGTTATGCTATAGTATAGATCTGAACTGTTTTGCTGATTAGTTAGATTAACCTGAATGACAAATATTAATCCATTCTTATCAAAAAGAGTTTGACTAATGGACAACTGTTGTATGTTATAAGCAAGCACAAAACGTATTTGTTACTTGCATTATTTTAATATCAAATTAATATGCTTAATATAGTAATATGGTTATGTTAAATGTTTTTTTCTTGGATTTAAAATTAAAATTTATGAAAAATGTCTTATATGAATAAAATATAATACATAGCAAGATTATTTCTGTTAATAATAATTGGATTGAGAAATTATTCTTGGAGGGAGTCTTAGAGGGTATGCTTGAATGGATAGTCTAGTCAAAGCTGGGGGTTGTTTCCCAATAGGAGGGTTAGTTTGTTTTTTTGTCTCAGTCTTTAAATTTTATTGTTCAATTCCTTTTTTGGGTGTCTGAGTTGTAACTACTTTGCTACATTAAATGAAAATATGTCATCCTCTTTAGTTAAATCCATGTGCTTATTAGTTAAAATATATACACATGACTAGCAGTTTGAGTGGTAATAATTTGACTATGAAATGTATTTCCATTAATGTAAATGGTCTGAATAATAAGTGTAAAAAGGGAAGTCTCTTAAAATATTTGAAGGTGTTTAATGCACAATCTACTTTTGACAAGATACACAACTTATATGAGAAGACAAATGAAATGAACACAAATAACTATGAAGTTGTAGTAAGTTCACATTATAAACAAGAGAGAGGAGTAGCAGTCTTATGAAAAAACTCAATCTTAATGCCAAAAATTTTAAATACATATTATGTCAAAATAGGGATGTTTTTAGTAATGATATCCATAAATGGGAAAATATATACTCTAGTAAACATTTATTGGATAGTTGGATTAGGTGTCAAAGTAGCCAAGCAACATTTAGAAGACACTTCACATCATGTTAAAGGGGAAATAATCATAGCAGGAGACTTTACTTGCAAAATGAATGATGAGTGACACTGATGCTAGAAACACACACATGAAAACAACAATTTCTATTTGATTTTACCAAAACTTTTAATATCATACACATCAATGAATATGCTGATCCTAATAAATTATTCTTTACACATTACTGTCATTGACATTACACACATTCAAGAATATCAAGCGATCTAACTACAAAGTTGGATAAAGTCAAAGTAGTCACATGCCCATTGTCAGACTACAATGCAATTACTTTTGACTTTGATTTAAATACAAAACAAAGAATAACTGTAACTAGAATTCCTTCATACATAAACTTAAAAGAATTTAAGGAATTTTATGTTAAAGAGATACAAACATTTTTAGACATAAATCTTACTGAGCACATTTCAGAGATATATATTTGGAAATCTTTGAAGTCATATTTATATGGTAAAGAAGTAACTCTGTTTAAAAACAAGAAAAGGCAATGGGACAAAGACTTAATGTAATTCCAAGCAAGAAATGATACATTAAAGATATACATTCAGAAGGGAAAGATGAATTTAATAAGTGAATTAGATGGCAAGAATAAACATATTCAGAGACACAACTTCATAAGGCAATGGTAAATTTAGAGAAGAGCAAACTATGTTCTTATTCGATAAACCCCAGAAATCAGAGAAGAATACAAAATAGAATTAAAAAGATCTTAAAAGCTAATCAAATAAAGGAAATATACATTCCAGATACCAGGAAGAAAGCATCAGACTTAGAAGGCAGACTAGAAGCATTTAAATTATACTTTCATAAAGTGAGTACCCAAAAGGAAATAATGGAACCTCAAAATATGTTAAAGTCTTTCTTGAGAAAACATATCAAAACCAAACTTACAGATGATCATATAAAATTAATAGACAAATAACCATGAATTAACTTAAATCCCAAATTAAAAATGTAAAACCACTCAAAGCACCTGACATAGATAATATGATCCCAGAAATGTTCAAATTATTAACCAAAGAAGCTCTGGCATTACTATTAAAAGTGTTTACATTAGTAAAGTAAAACAAACATATTCCTCCTTCTTGGAAATATACAATATCATCAACTATTTTAAAACCAGATAAAATGCAAAGAAATGTTCATCTTACAGACCTATATCTTTACTAAATGTTCATTATAAAATGTTTATGGCAATGCACGTGGCTAGGATCAAACAACTACTTCCATTAACAGACGAAGACCAAACTAGTTTTATAAAAGACAGAAATACATATGGTAACATTAAAAACATTTGTATCTTTAATTGATTACATTAATCATACCAAAAATAACATGAATACCGTCAGCTTGGACATAAATAGTGCCTTTGATTCTGTCCACTGGGATTATCTATGATCAGTTCTAGAAGAATATGGATTTTCTCAAAAATTCACAATATTAAATAACTTTATGAAAAATCCTTAGCATATAAATATTGGATCATGCTTCTCTTCATTTTAGAAATTACTAAAGGTACAAAACAGGGATGCCCCTTGTCACATTTTTTATTTGCATTAGTAATCAAACCTTTTGCAAATTATATCTGAATGGATAGGAATATTAAGGGTATAGAACTTGACAATAGTCTGTAAATGAAGGTTCAGTTGTTTGCAGATGATATTTTAGAAATTATTAAAGGTACAAAACAGGGATGCCCCTTGTCTCATTTATTATTTGCATTAGTAATCAAACCTTTTGCAAATTATATCTGAATGGATAGGAATATTAAGGGTATAAGAACTTGACAACAGTCTGTAAATGAAGGTTCAGTTGTTTGCAGATGATATTTTGTTAACCTTAAAGGATGATAACACCTCTCTAAAAACTCTATTAAACTTAACTGAACACTTTCAGAAACTCTTGGGCCTTAAATTTAATGAAAATAAGACACAGATATTACTTATAAATTCTAATAAGAAAGACATAGGTAAGGATTTTTCTAAATATATAGCCGCTGACAATAAAATAAAATCCTTAGGGGTTACATTAACAGATGAACCAGATAAGACAATAACAATAATCTACTCTAATATTCTAAATAACATTAAAACACTGATTAAAATTGAATAAATACTTTTTTTACAATGGAGGACAGGCATTAAATAATTAAAATAATTATTTTTCCAAAATTATTAAACTTCATATAAACTTTTTCTATACCTCCTCCTAAATCTTACATAAAATATTTTAATAAACTAATGCTAAACTTCTTATGGTATTCCCAATAAACCCAGAATAGCTCTGAATCATCACTTAAATTACTGGGAAACAGGAAGAATCAGTCTTCCAGATATAGAAATATATGCACTGTCATCTAATGATGACAGTGCATATATCTGGAAGACTGAGCCCGCGGTGGTGCAGCGGTTAGCGTTGTCGCCTCATAGCATGAGGTTCTCCCGCTCGATTCTCGGATGGAGTGCCTTCTGTGTGGAATCTGCATGTCCTCCCTGTGGTCGAGTGACGTTTAAAGACCTGCAGGTACGTGTGTGCGTGAATGGGTGTGCCTTCTTTGAAGGTTGGGCATTGGGCTGGCAACTCGGCACAGAAAAAATCCACTGCCAATCATTAGCGGACTGGAGTTCCGCTGTGGCGACCCCTAACCGGGAAAAGCCAAAAGACATTACTATGCACTGTCATCTAGTATAAAAAAATATATCATAATGGGTAAATAATGCTTATTCAGCCAAATGGAAACACATACATGAAAAGATATGGTTAAAATCAGGTCTTACATTACCATCACAATATACCAAATTGGTTTCAAATAATCTTCTTTAGATGATGACAGAACATTTTACATACAACAAACTGAAGCACATAAGTTCTAAGTTTAAAAAAAAACATATTAAAAGGATATAAAACTCTTATGAATAGTAATCCCAACATAAAAGCTTGGCCATTCTTGCTACATCCTATTGCATGCACGCAAAGTAATATAAAAACTTTTAATATAGATATAATCAAGACTCTTAGAAAACATGAATTGACTTATTGGTATCAGTTACTAGACTCTGGAAAAGTTTTAACAATGGAAAAAATATAAAGAAGAAATTTGATTTAGGTAATGATCTATGGCTAAGCATTAAAGATATAAGACAGGAGAGACAATGCAATTAACATTCAGAAAAAATATATAGAACACTTGGTCTTTTCAATAACACAAGTTGATCATGGGAAAGGTTACTTATGAAACATCTATAAAATAATTAAGAAAACAAAATTACATCATACAGAGGATCTTTGGGACTACTATAAAACAATAAATAATCAAATGCCAAATGACAATGACAAGAAATTAATATTTCTCTCCACAAAGCAAACATCTCTTTTATTGCAATGGAAACTGTTCACATGGAAATACATTCATAAGTCCTTTATAACACCACATAAAATGGAAATAATGTTTAAACAAAATATAAGATGCTGGAGATCTAAAATGAACTTGAGAGCAGACTGGAAGTATATGTTTCATGACTGTCAATTACTTAAACCATTTTAGGATAAAGTTAATTTTTTTCTTGCAAATAGTTTTTAATGATAATGTCCATTTGTCTAAATATTTAATTTTGTTTAATGCTCCCATACCCCAATATGTTGCTAGAACAAAGTTTTCACTGTTATGGACACTATTGGCTAAAGCATTCAAAACCATCACTACAAATTGGAAATGTTAGACTTCACCCACATTTAAAGAATACAGAAACATCATACTGAATGTATCATGAATGGGAATGAGAACAGAAGTAACTACATCTTATTACAACTCATGAAAGAAAGTGAACAAAATAATGGAGAGAAATGACTAACACTTAATGGAATGAAGTTTTTAATGTAAAAAAGTTTTTAATGTAAAAATGGGTAACACCTTTTAAACATATACACCTTTGTAAACTGCTTGTTTAGATTTTATAGTTGTTGATTGTATACAATTGTTAATCTGTACACATTTTTATATTGCAAAGATGTGAAATTACATTCATTTTGTAAAATCATTAAACATTTAGGCAAAAAACACATTGATCCATATCCATCAATTCTGACAACAGCTTTGCCATTATTTTAGCCAATACAAACATAAGTACTTTATAATTTAGAATCAAAATGGGTCTATAGGAAACTGGATCTGATGGGTCTTTACCATCTTTAGGTACTACAGCCACCACCACTTTCTTCTAGGATGTTGGTGCTTCTCCTGCTTTTAAAAAACTGTTAAACAAAACTTTCCAGATCTTTATCACTTTCTTCCCTCCTAGCTTTCAAACTTCTACAGGAATACCATCTATTCCTGGTGACTTTCTTGTAGATTGGTTATACATAACCATTTTTATCTCATCTCCTCTTATCCTAATACTTAGTAATTGAACCTCATCTATCTCTAACCTTGGCATGTTTAATTATTCCATAAACATTTCCATTTGTACTTTTTTTGAGTTCCATATTTCTCTACTTTATACAGATTTCCATAAAATTTCCAAAATATTTTTAGTACCTCTACAAGATTTCTGGTTATTTTTCTTGCTATAGGCTCCATAAGTTATTTTTTTCTCAAAAAAAAAAAAACAGTTACTTAACAGCAATCTTTCTAAACTCTGCACATTATCAAAACAGTCCATTATCTTCTCTTTAGTACTCCGCAACTGCGCCTCTTCTTGTTTTGTGAGATTCATCCTATTTTCAATATTTTAACCTTTGTCAGTCCCTCTAAATAATTCTTGTTACTTCTTAACCATATCTCTTTTTCTTTTATTTCTACCCTATTATTAATCTCCACTTTAATTTTACCCCACTCCCTAGCTATACTTTCAGAAGAAATGTCTATCTTCCCTAATAACTCCTATTACCCATTCCTTAAATTCCTCTGTTTTTAACAGAAAGGTATGGAAGCACCAGTGTCTTATTTTTATTTCATTACCTTGCATTTTTATTTTAGTTAATATGGGTGCACGATCTTGAACAGTCATTGGATGCATAGCTAAACTTTCAATTAAATACACGTTTCTGTGACGTATAACATCTGTCTAACAAAGCCCATTTTTTGTACCTTGGGGAATAATATGTATATTCTGAGCTCCTACTACTGAATTCACATCTTTCATACCAAATATTTTCATAAATTTCTTCAAAAATATATCTTGTTTTGTAATTTACCTTCTAGCCCCACCCAGGATACATCATCACTCTTGAAAAACAAATTCCAGTCCACACCTACAAGTAATATTCCCTGCTGAACGCTTATTATTTCTCCCAGAACTTTCTTAACCTCCAAAGTAGTTTTAGGTGGAATATAAATACATACCAGCATAACCCTACTCCTTTGCCAGTAGCCCCATAGTACTACAAATCTACCATTATTACCCATTTTCCCCCTTCTTTAACTATTGGAGCTCCTCTCACAATTAATTTAAGTACTCTCCTTTTCCTTTGCCCCGGATTGCACCTGAATAACCATCCTGAAATATTATCAAAATCACATGCTCAGTTCATTCCAAATGTGTCTAATGTAGCATAGCTATATGCACTCTGCATTTTTTAATACAGTTCACTACTTTTTCTTTTTTGTATTTATCTATGAGACCACTCTCATTTAAAGATAATATGATATGAAGTTATTACTCCCCTCTGTTATATATAACAGCTAAGTGACTAATTTCAGCATTTGTGTTACATGCATACACTAATGTTTGGTAGTTGATCTTTTATACAATTGTTTCTTGTCATATCCCTTTGAACCTATGCCACATCTTACAAGACTTTTTATTTTAATGAAAACTGTCAAAAAAACAAAAAAACAAAACAGAACCTATTAACTTAATACTAACACACAAAGCTATGCACATCATCAAGTAATGAACTTTAACCCACCTAACAGGAACAACTGTCCCATATTAACAGCCGCACGTATAGGCTTGACTTAACAAAGAAAAAGAAGTTGTGTACTTACCATAATGTTCCACTTGAGTTGTTCATCTTGCCTTCATTCTTACAAATGGGTTCGGAGCCGATCCCTCAGCTCTGAGTCGGCCGCTTTCACAAGCTAGAACTTTTTGAGTAGCTCGAGGCCAAGTACCTATCCCATGATGCTCTCTGCCTTACCTCAGATCTAGTTTGCTTGTCCTAACATATACAATATAAGAAAAATATGAACATTACTCCAGCCGGAGTAAGAAATCCTACACAAAGATCCACCAGACCGCAAATCACGTACTCGTTCTTCAAGAAGCCTGGAGGGGGTAGGCAGGAGGGAATGTAAGAATGAAGGCGAGATGAACAACTCACATGGAATGTTATGGTAAGTACATAACTTCTTCATGTGAAGTTGTTCAATCTCGCCGTTCATTCTTACAAATGCGTAGCATCCCAAGCACCATTCATCCTGGCTGGCTCATGGGAGTATATTCCTGAGGACAGTGGAACCAAAGGAAGCAATGTCCCTGGAGGTCTTTATCTACTTTGTAATGCGTAGTGAAGCTATGTGGCTTTGACGAAGTGGCAGCTGCACATATTGTGTATAACGGCAGTCTAGCCATATAAGCTGAAGAAGTAGAAACAGGTCTTGTGGAATGTGCCTTCACGTTACTGAAGAATATGTGAATTTTATACAATCAGTCAACCCTTTGGAAAGTGTGACTTTTGCACTGGTAGCCCTTTCTTGGTATCAGAATGAGAGATAAAAAGTTGTTCTGATTTTCTAAATTCTTTTGTTCTATCCAAATAAAATTTGAGTTGTCTGTGAACATCAAGTTTATGTAACATATACTCCAACTTGTTGGAATGGTTAGGGAAGAAAGTTGGGAGTTCAACAGTTTGATTTAGATTAGCATCCGAACATACCTTAGGAAGGAAGGAAGGAAGGGTTAGTCCGAAGCGACACTCTGTCAGGGTGAAAATTCAAATATGGGGGGGTTAATAGATCAGGCCTGAAGTTCGGACACCTTACGTGCTGATGTAATGGCCACCAAGAAAATGGTTTTCCAAGACATGAATTTTAGTTGGCAGGAAGATGCAGGCTCAAATGGAAGAAGAATAATCCTAGGTAGAACAAAATTTAGGTTCCAGGAGGTGAAAGCTCAAATGGAAGAAGAATAATCCTAGATAGAACAAAATTTAGGTTCCAGGAGGTGAAAGGTTGTATAACTGGTGGTCTGAGATGTATGGATCCTTTTAAGAAGACTCTACATAACCTGTGAGACATAAGATTAGAACCTTCCGATCCGAGGTGACAATTTGAAATTGCAGCCAACTGAACACGTATGGTAGCTGCCGCAGCACCTTCATTAAAAAGCTTAGTCAAGAAATCTAACATGCTAGTAATTAGGGTGATGTACGGGTCAATATCATTTTGAGAAGCCCAGAAAGCAAACCACTTCCACTTGCTTGCGTATAACTTTCTGGTTGAAGGTTATTTTGAGGATACTAGGATATGCTGCACCTCTGAGGAAAGAGTGTGGGACCTGGCTATGTTGGAAATCGGAGCAGCCAAGCTGTCAATCTGAGGGAGTGAAGTGAAGGATGAAGAGCCCCTGATGAATGTGTCAGCAGATCTGGAACTGGGTTCAGAATTCAAGGTTCTTCTAGTTGGTAGAGTTGAAGGAAAGGGAACCAAATCTGTTAAGGCCAATACGGGGCTATCAGAATTACAGTACTCCCCAAGGCTTTGGCTTTCTGCAGACATTTTGGAATCAGGGGAATGGGTGGAAATGCATATAGGAGTCCCAGGGGCCAAACGTGTACAAGAGAATCCCTTGGGATTTCCCCTGGTGGGGGATTCAGGGCAAAGTAGCTTCTGAATTTGGCATTCATGGGGGATGCAAACAGGTCGCAGCAAGGCTGGCCCCATCTGCGGAAAATCATCTCCGCTACATCGTCTTTGAGGGACCACTCATGCGGCATCAGAATGGCTCTGCTTAGTTTGTCCGCAATCACATTGGATTTCCCTGGGATGTGCATTTCTATCAGAAAGTGGCCGGTGGATAAAGCCCACTGCCAGACTCTTAAGGCCTCTCAACACAGGGGATAAGACTTGGTTCCCCCTTGCTTGTTGATATACCAGACTACTGACATGTTGTTGGTCTGAATCGCAATCATTCCCAGAGGAAGAGAGTCTTGGAAGTACTGCAACGCCAAAAGTACTGCTCTCATCTCCAGGACACTGATGTCCAATTGTGACTCTGTCTCTGACCAGGTGCCTTGGGCTGTTCTTCCCTGAAAAGGCCGCCTCCATCAGAGAAGCATCCTTGGTCACCGTGGCTGATGTTGGAGGAACAACAAATGGACGACCTACTGTTACATGGTGGCTAGTCAACCACCATTGAAGATCCTTTTTGCATGAATCTGCAATGATTATCAAGAATGACATCGGCAGTTGTTGGTAAGATCACTGGGTAAAGAGTAACCACTGAAGTATTCTCATGTGCATGCGCCCTAGAGGAACTGCTATGAGAGTTGCTGCCATAGTACCCAGTAGTTTCAAAACTTGAGAGGCTAGTACTATTTTGTGTCAGAATGTCTGATGCCTGTTGCCAAAGTGTGACTATTCTTTCCAGTGGCAGTTTTACCATGGCGGTGGTAGAGTCTAAAATCTGCTCCGATAAAGGAAATATGCTGCGATGGTGACAACACGGACTTGTCAAAATTTACAGTAATTCCTAACTGAGAACACAGTTTTAGAGTGTGATCCCTGGATTGAACTAGATGATACCTGGTGGTGATGGTGCGGAGCCAGTTGTCCAGGTACGGAAACACTCGGAATCCTAGACGCCTCAGGTGAACCGTAACCACTGCCATGCATTTGGTCTCACAACAGCCCCCAGAGTGTTTACCAAAGGGGAGTGCTCGGAACTGATAATGACTGGCTCCCAGCTGGAAACGCAAGTGATCTCTAGATGGTCTGGTCATTTTGATATGATATTATGCATCCTTGAGATCTATAGAGCACATCCAATTGCCCGTTCCTAGAAACGGAAGAATCTACTGAAATTTGAACATCTGGAACATCTCCTTCTTTACAAAAGTGTTGCGTTTGCTGATGTCCAAGATGTGCCTCCAGTCCCCTGTTTTCTTTGGAACTAAAAAGAATGTGGATTAGGTTCCAGATCCAACCTGGTCTGCTGGGGCTGGCTAGATTACTCTTTTTTCAAGCAACCTTTGAATCTCTATGGTTGCTTGATCCCTGAGACTGGATGGAACGTCTGGGATTTTCTTTCATACGGAGGGAGGTTCTGTTAAAGAAATGACATATCCTCTGGTAATAATGCTTTGTACCCAAGAATCTTTTTGTAATTTTTAGCTAGGTGTCTGGATACAAAGACAAATGACCTCCGACTGCCTCCAGAGTAGGACAGTCGGGCCTCCTTTCAGGAGCACTGGTAGGGCTTGCCAAAGAACTGATCCCTGTCGCCCTGGTTTTCCGGACCCCCTCTGCCGCCTGGGCGGCGTCTTCCATTATTGCCCCCTCCTCTGCCGCTGGAGGGGGGTTCACTGCATGTGTTCTGAAGGGCTCCTTGGGACTTGCGGAACCACATTTTCCTCCCTTTTGCCCTTTGGGGTAAGGTCTAGTAGGGATGGAAAAATGGACTCCTACGGCAGATACTGTCTTTCCATCTTGTTCACACCTAGTGGGGGGTCTCCTTGACTTTAGGCCTGAAAAGGGACGAGCCATCAAATGGGGTATTAACAACGGAAGACGAAGGTTTCCGCAAAGGAGCATAAGTGCATCCAGGAATGTCTCCGAAAAGCTAGTCCTAAATCCACTGCCCGACTCGTGCCATTAGCTGCATAAGAAACGCATGGACGAGTTAACTATAGAACTAAGGGTATTGAGCTGGGATGGACGAGTTAACTATGGAATTAAGGGTATTGAGCTGGGATGTCACCTTATCAGGAACGCTCTCAGCTGTAATACTCTGTAGAGTATCTCCAAGCTCTTTAAGGAGATCTTGCTGAAGTCTGGTAAAATGTGTCAAATAGTTGAGCGATTGCATAGCAAAAGTCACTTAACTAAAAATGTGTTTCCCATACTTTTCCACAATCCTGGAATCTCTATTAGGAGGATGGACAGTAGAAGATGTTTCAGACATCTCTTTCTTAGTGGCAGCCGTCGCCGCCACCATGGCATCAACTGGCACTCCTTTGGTAAGAAACATTTTGTCCTGTGGCGATGTAATAAACTTGTTGGGCCTCAGAGGGACAGGTTCCACAGTATTAGGAGACTCCCACTCTCTTCGAGCAACTAAATCCATTAGTTCATTGAAGGGTGGAGTCACCCAGGAGGTGGAGGGTTGAGACCCAAAGGCCTTCAGAAGCACCGACTCATCATCAGTAGGGATAATGGACTGCCAGCCACCGCTCTGTCTTAGGATCTCTAGGATATTAGCAAAAGAGATATCCTCCAAGGGGGACCGTGGGGACCATTCTGACTCCTCTAAGTCAGTGTCTGATGTGACAGACTCCTGCAGGGAGTTTAAATGCCTCCTCTTGCAAAGCTTCTTCGCGGGAACCTCATCAGTGGGAGCTTCTGGTGAGGTCTCAGTAGAACATGGGTCACCCAATAGGGCTACCTGAGGCTCTGGGTCTCAACTCTTTAAAGGGACCTGTGATGCAGAGGTAGAAAGTGGCACTTTCGGGGATGAGGAACTAGGCCCTGATGAAGTGAGTGTCTTAGAAGACATAACTCTCCCCATGGCATCGAAGTCTCCACTGCTCCGATGCGAGAAAGCAGCCGGTTCTGTAGAAGATGGTAACTTCCCTGGCACCGAAACAGTGGGCTCCGACCCAGAGGAAGGAGCCGAGCTCATCCATGCTGAAGCTCCGAGTGGAAGGGTTGGAACTGACCCATCGGTTCGACCCCCCCCAGAGCCGACCTGAGAGTATCAGCCCCCAGACTCCACGAACAGCATCGAAGTAGTCTGTGTCAACGGAGCCGATAGCATTGGAACAGGCCTCAACTCTGAGGGTTCCACAATCATCAGTTCTGTCTCCTCTGGCTCTGAAGGCTCTTCTCAACTTGGAGGAGCAGACACAGTAGGTAAGGAAGTCTTCGGCTCCGAGACCGCTTGGGCTGGAGCAGACAACAATTTGGCTAATGCCGGATTCTGGAGGAGCCTCTGCACCACTCAGTCCACATCCACATTGGAGAGGCTCCTTGAAGAATGAGCCGAAGGGATAGATGAAGCCATCGACTGTAAAATTGGTGATTTCAAACTTTTGGAGACCGGCTCCATACCGGGGATAGGCTCCGAAAAACAAGCTTGGTGCTCGGTTCTGAGGACTGTGGAACCGGCGACTGCACCTTCTCCGCCAATTTTGGAGCAGAAAACTTCGGCTCCAAAGACGTTTTTGAAGATTTAGATCCCTTCAAATATTTAGAAGTCTGGTCACCCTTATCAAGAGCATCCTGAAAATCAGGTTAAAACTACCCCCTTATCCTCTTACTTTCTTCTACATTCCAACAAGACTCTGCTGCTGAACGAATGAAAAATGGAGCAGTCCTCCTGCAGATGGACTGCACCCAGACAATCAACACAAGAAACATATGAATCAGTAATTGACATTTTTTGTCCACATTTAGGGCATTTCTTAAACCCTGACTTCTCTCTCGCTTTTTCTTTATGATCAGCCATAATTCAAAGAAATAACCAAATATACATATATATATATATATATATATATATATATATATATATATATATATATATATATATATATATATATAAAACTGCCTAGGCAAAGAAGCACCCTGGCTAGGCTAACACTGAACTCTACTATCTACAGAAAAAGATACCAACAGCTATAAAGAAAAACACTGGAGCACTAAGAAGATACAGTTACAGACATTGTAAACGGGATTAGGGGCTAACTAAAACGCGGCAATGAAAGGCCTAAGAGCAGCCACTCTATAAACGAAGATTTACCTCAAAAAGGGATAAAGAAAAGGACTAGTACAGTCTATTGATATCCTGTGACAAAATACACACTTCTAAACAATTACTCTATAAATATATAGACAAATTCTATAAAAGATGAAAAATACTGGCCCGAGCTCCACTCTCATCCTCCGATCTGTTGCAGCAGCAAACTAGATCTGGGATGAGGCAGAGAACATCATGGGAGAGGGACTTGGCCTCGAGCTACTCGAAAACCTTGAGCTTGTGAAAGCGGCCGACTCAGAGCTGGGGGATCGGCTCCAAACCCATTTGTAAGAATGAATGAACAACTTCACATTGAAGGCTATCCATACTAAGATGCATGGTAGCCTGTGTTTTTTCTTCAACTAAGTGTTGTCTGTTTTTTGTCTCATCTTTATTCCTCTCACAGATGCAGAAAACATTATCCCCTAGTCTTTGAAAGAAAGTATTATGTTTTTATTGATCCCTTATCAAATTGACTCCATAGAAACATGAGAACCAGATACGCAGATGCCTTCCACTACAATACTGAACTACAAACATTTGCTAGAGGAAACCTTTCATTATATTCAGTGTTTTTTCATTATATTCAGTGTTTTTTTTATTTATTTGCTTCCCCTTAAAAATTATTAGATCAAGCCAAGACACCTTAATCCAGCCATTCCCTATACAAAATAAGAAAAAGTGTAACATTTTTTCTTACATTATGCTCTTCTGTTCAGGCTTTCTTCTCTTTTTACATAAAAGAGCCTACATTTCTTAAAAGTGAACAAGAAAGAAAGAGGAGGAAGGAGGAGGAAAAAACAGGGGCACCTGTTTACTTCAGTATCCCTATTATAAACACAAATAACTAAAAAGGTTTTACTTTACAGGATGTAGCATATTTGTGTATTATAAAAATACTGTTAAGAATAAATTTTTGTTTTACTTACAGTTAACTTGTTTCTGTTTCATAGGTTAGTTCTAGGCTAACTCCCCTTGTGGGCCATTTTAAGCCTAGCCAGTTACCCCATGTGAGACTCAAACCCTGCACCTTGTATCTGTAAGGTAAACATCTTGACCATTATGCCAAACTCCCACTCCTAATATACAGCGTCTGCAAGGCTTGAACCCAGGACCCTGCATGCCATAGACAAAGTGATTTACAACTAAGCCATGCCAGATATGTGTCTGTGTCTTCCTTTCCCTAAATGTTCTTCCAACCATTAATGACATGAAGTAGGGTATATGCGTTGGTGTCTCCTACAAGCTTAAAGTCTAAAGAGTCTATTATTTCCAGTTTTTTTTCTTCATATTTCACACGTTAATTAATGCTTTATAATCCCACATGTATTCATCAATTTCAGAGTTACTGGTTTTGTTCCTGTTGATCTTCATCTCTCAAATCCCATCTCTGGTTCACTTACAACATACTCCTGGTCCTTACTCTTTGACTTTTTTCTGTCTCTCAAGCATTCTTTTTTGTAACATTGGTAAAGATTTCACTGACATACTCTCTCTATGGGCTTTATTATCAGAAGAATAAGAAGCAGAATCCCCTTCTGTTTGACAGCTCATTTTTTTGTTGGGCAATCTTTTGTATTTCCTTCTTAGCATGTTCTGCATCAAAAATGGATTTTGACCTCCAGGAAAGAATATTCTAAAAATAGCTAGATACAGCAACTTGAATCTCAACCTGCTTCTCGACATTCCCTGACTGCTGGAAAAAAAATTACTCCTTTCCTGCCTGGTGTACAGTGAGTAATCATTTTTTTCACAAACACTGTATTGTCTCCCATTTTAGTACTTTGTCCTTCTGCCACAGTTTTGTCAAAATCAACTATTACTGCTGGTAGGATGCATCTTTACTATTAAAGGCCTGGGTTGCTTTTTCTTGGTGAGGTTTGCAGAAAACACAATGTGTCTTTTCAAACTCCTGCTGTGGAATACTAGTCCAGCTGCTTATTTATGCTGTCATAAAATTAATACATTCTGTTCCTTGCAGTTTCTCCGGTACAGCAACAAATCTCAAGTTTTCCCTATGTGCTCTGTCCTCTAATGCTATCATTTTTTGAAAGATCTCTTCTTCAGCATTTTCATACTCAGCCAGCCTTTTTTTTTTTTCATTTCAGCCTCTGATTTTTGCAGGTTTGTCTGCTCATCTGAATTATGTTTAAAGCTTCTTCCACATTTTTAGCCTTTTGTTATCTGATTTGATATACTCCTTCAGTGTTTCATTTATTTTAATCAGCTCTGAGCACATTTAACTTATTTTTTCCTCTAGATTACCGAATGTCATGTCTTGCACCAAAGCTGGAGCTTGAACATTTTTTTGCTGAACAGCTGCATGATTCTTCCCAGACAATGTTTTCTCCTCACCTTTTGTGATTTGATTTTCTTTCAGTTTCTCTGAATTTCTATTTTTTTACTGACATCCACGCAGTTCACTTACCTGCCAGTTAATGAAATGTACCCCCCCCCCCCAAAAAAAAAAATACAATTCACTGTCTCTCTCTTTTCTGTTTCTGTTTTCATACTGGGATAGATTCACTTAAACTGCTACTGAGTGTGCAGCCATCCTGGATGTCTATGGAAAATAATTCTTGGCTGTTTAATCTCTTACATCTATCTGCGGGGCAGATAGCTCTAGCTGGCTGCTACTAGTTTGCAAGAGGTTTTATGGCTCACAGTCTTTACAAAAGTAGATCAATGGACTGTAAAGGTGTTTTCTCTTTCTCTACCTCCTCTTAAGGAGTAAGGAGTTCTTATTTTTAGTTGGCCTGCACAGTATTTGGGAGAAAGTAGGATTTTACACGGAAACCCACTCTTTGTTGAGTGCTGTAACAATGTAGCTTAGAATGTATCAGGAAGATTACCATTTTGTGCTTGTCAGTAAAAAGGAACATCACAGCTAGCCCGGTTACTCAATGACTGCTGTGATAACGTCAAGGAAGATGGATATTTCTTTTCAACTTTTTCATTTTCTTTGAGTTAGTGCAACATTGGAGCTGACATATTTCAACTCTGCAAAACAGTAGACTTCTGCATGTTCTTTTGGGATGCAATGCTTTAAAAAATTTCGATGCAATGTCATCAGTTGTGTGTGCTGACACTGTGAGTTCAATCTTATGTAGCAAGCTGGAGTTTAAAGATGACAGTTGAAATGATGAAGCATGATCAGGCAAGGATAAGAAGCCACTTAGCTCTTTGGAGCATTTTGCAGTGCTGTTCTCTTCTGATGGCTAATATAATGAACTTGCAGTATTTGCTAATGACACTTGCTTGGTTTTGTTTGGACTGGAATGTAGACTGGTAATGCTTACTGCAGTCAGGGAGATTAGGACACTGAGTATGAGTATTCAATGAACTTTGCCTGATAAACAGTTTGAGATCACATAATAGGCCATGTGCTTTTTTTACTACTTTGAATTTATTTAGCCTGTATGTGGTCAGAAAGTTAACTGCAGGTCCATAAGTAACCCTAGTTGTTTAAATCCCTGCATATGATTTATTTTAGGGGCAATTATTTAGTTTCTGAATAGTACCAAACAGCAGAGATAATACTTCACTAATGTTTAATATCAGTTTTTGTCTGGTGACCCAAGAACAAATGAATAATATAATACAGATTGTTCTCTTCAATTCAGTGGGTTTGGAATGAGTAATATAGACTTATATTGTCTACACACAGAGTTACTACACCAGGGGCTGTAGATTTGATCAGATCAGTTATATATACAAAGAAGAGGGATGGGACCGCGTATTGATCTCTGGGAAGCACCACAAGTGAAGGTTCCATAGTATATCTGTAGGTATTTATTTTGGATGCTGAAAGTTCTTTGAAAAAATGCAGTTTTGGAACTAGAAACTGACACCATGTCAGGACTTCCAAGATGGCTGCATACTGAGTAACAACTTAATTCTAGCTTTTCCAGTGATAAAACAGAAACTTATAGATAAATCCAATGGACCTAAATTTCTAAGTAAATTTCAGTAACTGGCTAGTAAGTGCACTGCCTGGATGCCAGGAAAAAAGAAAGAGAGGACCCAAAGGAAACTCAGCTACAAAAGGTGATGAAAAAACACTGACTGGGGAAAGTACTGCAGCTGTTCAGAAAAAAGTGGTGCAAGCTCCAGACATGATGTCCAGTAACCTAGAGGAAAGTATAAGGCAACTGCACACAGCTCTGACTAAAATAAATGAAATACTGATACAGTACATCAACTCAAACAATAAAAGGCTGGAAAAATGGAAGAAGCTTTAAACAGATATTCAGACAAGGTGATAAAACTTCAGAACTCAGAGGTTGGAAGGAAGAAAAGGCTGGCTAAATATGAGACTGCACAAGAAGATATGTTACAAAAAATAATGGAATTAGAGGACAAAGCATGTAGAAAAACCTAAGATTTTCTGCTGTACCGAAGAAGCTGAAAGGAACAAAATATGCAACTGGATTGGTATTCACAAAAAAATTGTTAACTGAAAGGGCACATTGTGTGTATGCTCCAAACCTTGCTATGAGAAAACAACCTAGATCTTTAGAAACAATCTTAGCAGCAGAAAGAGCTGATTCTAAAGAAACTGTGGCAGGAGGACAACGTATTAAAAGTGGGAGACAGCAGAGTCTGGAGAAAGACTACTGATTGTACACCAGGCAGAAAAGGAGTATATTTATTCCATTATTCAGGGAATGTCAAGAAGCAGGTAAGAGATTCAAACTGCTGTACCCAGCTATCTTCAAAAAATTTTCCCTGGAGGAAAAAAAATATTTTTTTGATGAAGTACATGCTAAGGAAGAAATACAAAAGTTTGTCCAACAAAACGTGAGCGGTAAAACACAAACAGATTCTGTTTCTTGTTCTTCTGCTAATAAAGACCACAGAGAATGTGCCAGTGAAACATTTTCCAGTGTTTCGAAGGAAAATGCTTCAGAGAAGGAAAAAAGCACAAGAGTTGACTAGAAGAATCAAAAGTATGTTGGAAATGAAGCAGAGACAGGGTTTGGAAGATGGGGACGAACAGGAATACAATAAGAAAATCTGGAAATATTGGACTTTCTTGGACTTTGTTAAACTTGTAGGGAACTCAAACATATGCCTTACTTCATGTCATTAATGTATGGAGAATAAAATTAGTAACTTGGAAATTGACAAATGTGGGATTACAAAGCAATAATTATACTTGTGAAATATGGCAGAAGAAGAAGAGCTGGAAATAGTGGACTTTTTTGGACTTTATTAAACTTGTAGGGGAATCTAAATCATATGCCCTACTTCGTGTCACTAATGTTTGAAAAAATACTAGAAACAGGGGAAGGGGGGAGAAAGTACTGCAAGTAAAACAATTTTTTTCTTAATAGTACTATTTAAATAGTGCATGATTTTCTTTGCACATTATAAAGTGTTTTTTTCAGCTATTTTTAAGTGTAATTGGGATACTAATGCAAATAGGTGTTTCTGTTCACCTTTTTTCTTTGTTCTCTTTTTCCTTGTTCAGTTTTAAGAAATGTAGGTACTGCAATGTTAAAAAAAATCTGGTTAAAAGAGCATGACAAAAGAAAAACAGTGTGCATTTTCTCATTCTTGCATGGGGGAATGACTGAGTTAAGGCCATTAGCTTAATCTAGCAATCCGTTTTAAGAGAAAACAAGTAAATGAAAAAGAATATTGAATACTATAAAGCTTTTTTCTAGTAAATAATTTTGGAACTGGTTCTCATGTCTTTAGCAGACAATCTGATATAGAGAAATTACTTGAAGAAAATGTTTTCTGAAAGCATAGAACTGCTTTCCCAGCTGAGAGAGCTATAAAGATAAGACAAAACCAGACAGCACTTAATAGAACAACAGGCTGTACCATGCATCTTAACATGGGTAACCTATTAGGAAGGTAAAAATATTTGAAGATGCACATAGTTCTGTGTGTTATTATTAAGTTAACAGGATTTAGGGGGTATTGGGTGTGTGTGTGTCTGTATTTTTGTTTGAGGGTTTTCAATAAAACAAAACATTCTATAAGATGCGACATAGGCTCAAATGGAGATGACAAGAAACTATTTAAAAGATTAACCTGCCAAACAGTACATGCAAGTAACACACAAGCTGGAACTAGACACTTAACAAAAAAGCTGTTATACATAAAGTAGGAATAATATTTTTTTAAGAATGTGATTCTTTCTTTAATGTCTTTAAACGTTAACTGTCTCACAGATAAATACAAAACAGAAAGAGCAGTGAACTATATTAAAACATGTAGAGTGCAAACAGCTATTCTATGGACACACACTTGAACTGAATATGTGGATTTGATAAAGAAAGGTTTTCAGTATGGTTATTCAGTGGCATACTTGAGGCAAAGGAAGAGAAAACTACTTATATTAATTGCAAGAGGAGCTCCAATAGTAATAGATGCAGAGAAAGTATTTGACAGAGTAAGCTAGGACTTTATGAGCAAAGCAATAGAAGCATTTGCTTGCATTCCCTGATAAAATTACAAGGTTGATTAGTAGGATATATGACAGATCTGAGGTGAAAATTAAAGTGAGTGGAGTCCTCTAGGATAATTTCTGCTTGAGCAGAGGAATCAGGCAGGGGTGTCCTCTCTCCCCTTTGTTATTTGCATTATATTTAGAACCATTGGCAAAGAAAATTAGAGACTCAGAAATTCAAGGATATAATTGGGATGGTAGCCAAGAAAAGTTGGCTCAATTTGCAGATGATATTACTTTACAGCTGACAAAACCAGAAAGGGACATTACAGTGTTGTGGAACATACTGAAACAGTTTCAAATCTTTTTGGGATACAAAATGAATGAAGCTAAAACAAAGGCAATAGCGGTAAATTATGTATGCACATACAAATTGGTTCAGCATATTTATGGGGACATGATAAAATGAAGTATTTACGAGTATGGATTAAAAATGAGACTGATGTGGCAGCTAAGAATATGTGGGAAGAGACTAAACAAAAGATAAAACAAAAACTGAGAAAATGGAAGCTCTGCTATATGGATATCAATAGTAACATACAAGCAGTTGAAGTGTTTTTAGTCCCTTTAGTGTTATACACAGGTCAGACATATTTTTATCAACCAGAAGAGAAGTTGCGGATAGGAGTAAATAAAGAGCTGAATGATTTTATCGAGAAGAGGAAGATGACAAGAGTCAAGTGAGATAAGCTTATTCTTCCAACAGAAAAAACAAAACAAGGGTGTTATAATGAAGTAAATAAAACCAGTAAAGAAAAAAAACTTCACCACAGGAACAGTCTTTCTCCAGGCAGCCAATGAACCAATATAAGACAAATAATTCCAAGTAGTTCAATGAGTTTCTTGCAAAGAGTAATCCAAATAAAATGGACTGGGTAAGTGCTTTCATCCAAAAACAACAGGACTTTTTCAAACCATAGTG
Source organism: Protopterus annectens (assembly GCF_019279795.1). Taxonomy (NCBI): domain Eukaryota; kingdom Metazoa; phylum Chordata; order Ceratodontiformes; family Protopteridae; genus Protopterus; species Protopterus annectens. The sequence goes on from NC_056734.1 coordinate 701,681,157, forward strand.
CTTCACCAGTAAATGAAGTTTAAATAGATCAAACAATTAATTAACAGTCTATTAAGCAATTAATGAATTAACTATTAAATACATTTTTCATCAAAAAATAAAATACAATTAATTTAGTGTTCAAGACAATAAAAGATAAAACATTGTATAAATTCTAATATAAAATGTTGAACATAGTTAAAACTTTTGCTTATAATTTATTTACAGGTCTTGTGTTCTGTCTTTTAGAATGGGAACAATGGAGAGGTGTTCATTCATACCTGGGTTCTATTAGCTCCCAGTTTAAGTTGCCATTTTAACAGACTTTTATGAATTCTATTATCCCAGTCACCACCTCTAGGGACCTTTTTGATAATTTCAAGGATCCCAAACTTAAATCTAGCCTCACCATTACATAACAAGGTGTGTTTAAATAGGGCATTATTGATGTTTTTGTTGGTTATTGCATATTGATGTTAATGTATACGTTTGCAGAGTGTCCTCTCCATTTTTCCAACATAAAATGCCCTACAAATCTGACATATACTTAAATATGTTAACCCACTAGTACTACAGTTACCAGTAACTAAAAAAACTTTTACTTGAAATTCCCCAATTGTGATGGAAGGTTCTTCTAGAATAAAGGCGCAATAACTACATGCTCCACATTTCTTTGTTCCATGATGTTTAGTGATCTTTTGAAGTGGGTGTTCAAAATAAAACTTCATATTGGGCCCCATTTTTGAAATAAAAATACAAGAGGGTAGAAGCAAATTACACAGAAAAAAAATGGGAATTGTGGGATCAATACCTACAGGGGAGGAATAAGGTTTAACAGAAGGCAAGATTTGAATGAGCTATGTATTGTCTGACTGACAATGACTGGCTATGTTATAAGTGATGTAGAATGCTTGCAGTTACAGTTGGATCAGCATGGTTTCTCATGTGTAATGTTTGCAAATTAAATTGTGTGAGCATGATTTATTTTCATTTCTATAAACGTAAGATCGCCTCTGTCATGTGTGATAATTTAATAAAGGTATTTCTTGTTTAAAAAAAAAAACTACACCATGTCCAAATCTCAAGAGTCTGTAGTTTTAGCCTTTCTTTCTTTTTAATGAGGAGAAAGAGTGATCAGCACTATCAAATGTCCTTTTTTATGTCAGCAAAAATATCTCCTATCAAATCATTTTCCTTAGCTGTTGATTCTATCTGCTACTGCGTAAACAGCTGTTACTTAACAGCAGCCATTTGTTTAACAGTTTTGTGGCTCATATAAGCCACATTAATTTTATTTTAAACTATTTAGTTGCATTTGTTAACTAGGGAAGCACACTGATCTACATGGACCTGTTTCTGACACATTCTGGTGGTATCTTCTGTTTTATCAACTTGCTCAAACTCACCAGTAGGCAAATGATGGCTAAAGGAAGATAAATACTGAATAAGAAGAAACAGTTTGTTAACCTTTAAGCACTTTGCAGACTGCCAGATCATACCTAATAATATGTTCGTAGATTTTGTTATACACGTTTTTTTTTTTCAAATACTTTAATAAGACAGCAAAATACAGATACTGTGTTAGTCCCTAGGAGAAGATGTTGAGGGAGTTTTGGGAACTGGCATTATGGCTAATTTATACCACTTGAGGTTGCAGGGTTGTTCTGCTGCAGATTTAGAGTAGATACACAGATGTTCAGTGAGCCTGGGAAAAGGCAAACAGAATATACAAGGAAAAGTATCTTCACTGAGTGGAATCTATTCTTATCTCGTTTTGCGAAAAGCTGAATTAGTAGTCATAGTCACAGTATGTCCTTTATTACATTTAGAAATTACTGTGGTTGTGTAGCCATTACTGCTCGTTTCCTCCTGAGAGAGTCAGGCTTTCTTTCATTGATAGCCAACGTACATTCCACAAAGAAAGACGGTATTCAGTACCAAGATAAAGCAAACTAAATGTGAGAAAATTATTTAAACTGAACAAGCAAGTGGACAAGTCAAAAGATTGTTCTCGCATTTAAAAGTACTAAAACTCTATGAATAACTGCTTACCAGTGTAAAGAGACTAATATCTCATTAAATGACTTATCAGCAGGGGTTAATTAGGTAGTTGCAGTAATGTAAATTAAAAAAAAAACTCTCTCTTTAAAATGGCCATATCTGATATGTTAGAATAATATAATATTAATATCTCAAAAGTATGATTTGTTTTATTTAACATTTGTTTATCAGGATAGTCCGACTGAACAACTGGTGTCCGTTTTCAGCTGAGTCCTGGGAAGAAAGGCTCCATCCACTAAGTTACAGAGTAGTAAGTAAAAAAAAACGATACAGTTAGTATTTAACAAAGTTTAACAACAATGTAAGATAACATGTTATAGTAAGGTTAACAGTTAAACAAAAACAAGATTGTAGTAGAAGTATATGATCACAGCACATTTGCAGAGTGAGCATAAATACAGCATATGTACAACTGACTTCATAGTAGGCCCACATTTGAAAGATATTTACACTGTTTACAATTAGCATAGGTAAAGCACAATGTCAGTGAAACACTGTTCATCAGAGTCAGCAATGAATAACAGCCTACAGTGGGTTGAGGGTTCAGGGGAGGATCATTGCAGTTACATATGTGGTTATCATAAAGTTGCAATTTAAGAAGGTTTTTGAATTGGTAGTGTGGTTTTGTAACCTAAGGTCTGGGGATAGGATATTCCATGTTTTTGCAATCTCATAAGAGAACAGAGATTCCCCTGAGATGTTTTTACATGGAATGACTTCAATTAGGGCTTTGTTACTGGATCATAGTTCCCTGATGGTGCTATAGAAGTTTAGTAGGCCTGTTAGGGCAGGGGTTTTATTTGGGTGGTATAGTATTTGATTGGCTATGTTGAGCTGGTGGTAGTGTACTAAGTTTGGAAATTCTAGCCAGTGTAGTTTCTGTAGGGATTGGCAGTGATGAGAGCGTGATTTAGCACTGGCTGCAAACCTAGCTATTTTGTTGTAGCATATTGAAAGCTTGTTCAGGTTGGCTTTATTTAGATTTGTTAGCATTGGGGATACATAGAGTAGTGTTGATAAGAGATGAGTTCTGGCTATAGCAGCTCAGGATTCAGGACTTAAGAACTTGTTGCTGCGATAGAGGCATCCTAGCTTTTTTGGACTTTGGAGATGGTTAGGCATATGTGTTTACTGTATTTAAGCTGCTTGTCGATTGTAAGGCTTGGTAGTTTGGCCTCAGAGACAGGGGTGATGAGGGTCTTTGCTGGCTGAGAGTATGAAGAAGGTGGGGGTCATTAGTCTTTATTGGGTGGAATAGCATTAATTTTGTTTTTTTAGGGTACAGTATCAGTTGGAAATTGTTTAGCTACTTTTCTATCTCTGTGAAGGATTCTTGGGCTTGGATTTGTAGAAGATGGATGTTGGGTGCAGAGCAGATTAGGGTAGTGTCATCTGCGTACTGGACTACATCGGCTTTTGTGGTTGCTAAGTGGAGTTGGTTTGTAAAGATGTTGAAGAGAAGGGGGCCAAGGACTGAGCCTTGAGTTACGGCACATTTGACGGGGAGTGGGGGGGTTAGGGAGTTGAGCCATTCGACAGATTGAGAGTGGTTGCCTACGTAGCTAATGAACCACTGAAGGGTGGAATTGTCAAGGTTTAGTTTAGAGAGATAGGATAGGAGTTTATTGTGGGAAACTGTGCTGAATTCTTTGGATAGGTCTAGAAAGGTAGTGGAGACAAGTTTTCTTTGGTTTCTGTATGAGTTTATGGTGTTGGTGAAGTTAATTAGGGCAGTGGTTGTACTATGAGCTGGTCAAAATCTGTGTTGAGTTTTAGTGAATAGGTTGTTGGAGAGTAGATGGGTGAGGAGTTGGTAATGGATACACCTTTCTAGAATTTTTGATAGGGGTGAAAGGATTGCAGTGGTTCGGTAGTTGGAGAGGTCAGTGGAGGGGCCACCTTTGTGAACGGGGATGATGTATGAGGTTTTTCCACAACGATGGAACATAGTGTTCAGTAATGGAAGTATTTAATAGCAGTGAGATAGGGTAAGCAATGGCCCTTGAAGCTAGCTGGAAGTATTCGGCAGGGAGATTGTCGGCAGCAAGGGTAGTTGGTTTTAGTTTTGCTCAGAGTTTTTGGATGGCTGATATTGATACTGGTTTGAGTGAAAAGGGGGTGGTGTTTGATTGGGCTTTGGGGGTTGGTGGTGAGGTTTGTATCACTTGAGTTTCAGTATGGAGGAGATGAAATAATTGTTGAAGTTGGAGGCTATATCGAGGTTAGTGCCTTCTATATTTGGTGGTGGTGTGGTGTTTTTGCCGGGTTGGAGGATGTTGTTCACTGCAGCCCAGAATTTCTGTGGCTTGTTACTACATTTTCTTTGTAAGAACATATAGTGATTTTGTTTGTCAAGCTTAACCTGTTTTTTTGCCTTATTTCTAAGTTCTGAAAAGGCTTGCCTAGTTGTGGGTGATCTGTGTAGCTGCCAGATTTTCCATGCTTTGTCCCTTTGTTTTAGTAAGGCCTTTGTGGTTTTCTGTAACCAGGGGGTAGGATTGCTGCGTGTCCTAATTGTTTTGATTGGGGCTAGTTGGTTTCGGATCCTTAGGAATGTGGAGTTAAAATATTCTACTGTCTTGCCCAGAGGGAGGATTTTGTTGGGAATCCAGTTACAGGATGTTAAGGTTTCTGTGACTTGGAATAAGGGGGAAGTTTTTGTGGGAACGGGTTTGTAGCAGGGAGGGCGGGTTGTTACACTTAAGATTGTGTCAAAGGATGAAAGTTGGGTTGTGGTCACTGAGAGAATTGGGTAGTGTACCACAATTGTGGGCAGTGTTGGCCTGGTTAGTGAGGATCCAGTCTAATACAGATTCTCTTTTGGACTTATCTATATGTGTTGGTGTTTGAATGAGTTGGGTAAAGTTATAAAGGTTAATGTCGTGGGTGGGTGTTAGGGAGTGGATAGAGATCCAGTCGATGCTGACATCGCCTAATACTATGGTTTCTTGGGGGAGGGAGTGGGAAGCCCAGTGGAGTATTGATTCTAGGGTGTTTATGTTGTCACCTGGTAGTATATAGATGCCAAGTAAGTTTAGATGTTTGTGTTGGCTTAGGAGGAGTTTAACAAGTATTGTTTCAGTGTTTTTGATGTTTGGGAGTTCTTTTTGTAGGAGTTGGATCTTTAAGTTAGAATTATAAGAAAGGCCAATACCTCCACCTCTTTTGTGCGTTCTGTCTACCCTTAGAATATATTATAGCCGGGTGGGGTTACAAAGTTGTCTTTAATATGAGGCTTAAGCTATGTCTCTGTTACGAGTATTATGTCAGGGTTATATACAGAAATAGCTTAATGCAGCTCTTCTATTTTGTTCATGATGCTACGAATATTCAGGTTTAGTATTAGCATATCAGTGGGTTTGTATTTAAATGGGAGTTGAGTATTATTTGTGTTCATGGGGGTAGATACTGGGCCAGGGTTATGGTGGATATCACCTGCTAATAGTAACTTGACTGCTATGTTTGTAATGGTTTTAAGGTAAGAAACTATTAGACAGTGGAATCTGAAATTGTTTTTTTTTTTTGGATTCTGGGATGTAGTGAATTGGTGAGACGGTTTGAGGGAAGTGAGGACTATGGGTGACTTGGGATGTATCAATATGTTTGTGGGGGTTGGATGTGGCAAGGGGTAAGGTGGAGGATTTCATGTAGCTGAGATTGATGAGTGAGTAATGGTAGGAGATACTGATGGAGATTATGTAAAGGCCTATGGATAAGATAAACAGTAGTGGAAAAGTGTGATAGTGGAGGTAGTAGGTGTGGATCATAATGACAGAATGTATTAATTGTAGGAGCAGAGGTTTGTGTTGTAGAGGATGGTGAGGGTGGTGCAGAGTGTGCAAGTATGGATTTATGGGGTAAGTGGAGGTGTAAGGCTATGAGTAGGGTAGTAAGGAAGGGGATGGTAGCTCAGTGGTGTAGGGGGTGTGGCTGTGTGTGTGTGGTTGGTTGGACGATAGGTTTGGCAGGTGGCTGAGGTGAAGAGGGTTAGGATATATCTATGGGTAGTGGGGGTGAGTGGAGAATGGGGCAGGGTAGAGGAGTGGAGCTGAACTGAACCAAGCAGTGCAGGTAAGTGACTACAAAAACTCAGTGCTAATAAAAACTAAAAACGCTCAGTGTTTGACAAATGTAAACAAAGAAATTAAGACTCTATAACAACCTTAATAAAGAAACAAAATGAAAATGGACTGACAGCTTAACAAACATGATAATATAGAAAGTTTGAGTTCACTAGTATTAAGTTCATAAAACAAATTCCTGACATTTAAATAATTTATAATTGTAATGAATACATATCAAATGATTTATTCTAAGATTCCCATACGTGCAGTTCTTAAATACTTTTGAAAAGGAAGCATTATATTAAACAATTTGTTTCCCGTTTCAAAAAAGCACTGTCAAGTTTACAATGAAATGAAAACTTTCTGATTTTCTTCAGGAAAAGAAACATCACATTCCACATCATAACAAAATAAAGAATACGTTTAAGATATATACTTAGGGTTTGCTTTAAAACAGTTGAGAAATACAAGGCAGTTTAAAACTTAATATAAAAATTAATCCGTATCTAAATAAAATACAACACACTTAAAGATACATATGTCTATTTTTTATAGGTTACCCAAACAACTAACACTACTATTATACAGCTACCAGAAACAACAAACTCCTCAAGGATGAATCAGAAAAACTGAATACTTAACAGATCTACTCTGTAAAACATCACTTGCACACCAGTAATTTAAAATAATTTTATTATTTATGTCAACATAATCTTTGATTTAAACTACAACTAGAAACATGGGTGGTACCCAAAGTCCTGCTCTGCAAATGTGCAAGGTGAATGTGTGACATGGATCACATCACCTATGTGCAAATGGTGCACATGCAAACAAGCAGAGCTGCTTTTCATATCTGTGAAACCTGGGAGGAAATGTTCACATAAACTGTGTAAAATCAGCTATATCCTAAGCATGAATATGCCTAATTTTGGCGCATGTGGGTAACTTCTGCCCACGTTCCTATGTTGACAGCAACCTTGTATATTTTCATTAACTGACATTGAGCAACAAGCTGTGCTAGCATCTTGTGAATGTATGGTGAGAATCTGTGCAAACGAGCTCACTGCAGTTGGCTAGCAGGTTTTACCAACTCTGACAACATTATAATACTGTTAAGCTGTCCTTTATACATACGCTTTGGGTTTTTCTAAGTATGAAAACAGGGAAGACAGGAAAGTAGAAGAAAGGGAAAATAATTAACAAAGAAAACACAGCCAGATGACATAAGATGGTTGGGCTGGAGAAGATGGGAAAGAATGGGCATTTTTTTTTCTGCTGTCAACCTGTATATATAAAATGGAAGATAGAAAATGAGAAACAGTATTAAGGGAAGGAAGGGAGGAATGAGGAGTAGGGTAGGGAAGAGATAAGGATACTCACAATAGTATGAAAAAAGAGATAAAGACAGGCAGGAATGGGTAGCCAACATACTAGGTTGTGTTCACAAAACGATCAGGTACAGGGTTAATAAACAGATGATGGGGGTGGGGGATATACAAGACCACTGCCACCTCAGCTTTGAGGGTTGCAGTTGAGCTGCCCCAGGCTCAGCTAGACCTGCAGAAGGAGACACAAAAGAAACACTGAGAAATAATGCAATGCAACAGCATTTATTTCATAGTACTAAAGGAGATCAGTAATATTTTCAGTATTATTTCTGAATAATGCAATTAATACAATTTATGATCCAAAACATTAACCAAGACAGTATGGCATCACATGTGTAGTTAAATTTCATGTCATATGGCAGTTCAGGATTTTTATATTTTTACCTACTGCAGTGCACTACTCATCAGTGTAATAGCAATGTATAGAATGTACAGGCTACCCTACTAATTGTATGCATTTTAATAGTAATTCTCTGGGGAAGCGAAGTATTATTGATGGGTGTAGGGGACCAGACACTTCTGCCTTCTATGAAAGAGGTGGCAAGTCACTTTAGTATCAACCCATACTAGGAAAGAAGAAAATGAGGGAACAAGTACAATTAATATAAATCTTTGTCTTTCTATGTATACTCAACACTGCGGTGTTGCATACAGTTTTTTTTCCTATAACTGGTAGTGTACTGATCAGTACAATGAAAAATGCATATCAGATCAAGTAGCACCCCCACCCCCAATCTGACTTTAATTTTCTGACTGTGGTAGTCCAGTATTCTTTCCCCAGTTTCACCCATCTAGAAAAGGAAATTAAATGAAAGTTATGTGCTTACCATAATGATAGTTCCACATTGTCTTGTTTTCATCTGCTTCAACCTCTGGGTTATCAAATCCAACCTTGGCACCTTTTAGAAGCTGTGGATCCAGGGATCTGACTCCTCCCCTACCTATAATTCACTATATCTCACAACATTACCTCAAATCAAGTTTGCCTACTCATAATACAAAAAGATAATCCACTATCACAATAAAAACTGATGGCCCTTAACATGGACAAAGAAATGGTCGTATAAAAAAGGACAGCAATCTGACATTGTAGAACGACAAGATGCCTGGTAAGGCCCATCCATTCAAAGAAAAGCACTAGGTAACAAATTTTGGAAGAGGGATATTGAACCAGATGAAAATAAGACAACACAAATCTATTATGGTATGTGCATAATTTTTGTATTTGATACTGTCTGTTTTCATCTAATTCAACCTTTGGGACAGATTCCTAAGCTGCCAAACATCTAGGAGGCATCAAGGAAGGATATTCTTGATAATGGTGGAGTCAAAGGATGTACAGGATCTGGGCTGTATATACAGCGTTTAGTGAGACAAACAGGTATGGATGTTAGACCAAGTCACTGCAGCACATATTTCATTAACAGGAACTCTGCGCATAAAGGTAGTAGGGGAGCTATAGCCCTTGCTGAATGCACAAATCCCAACCCCTTATAGACAAAGAGAGCACAATTGGAGAGCCACCTAGACAGCATGACATTAGCTACCCTGTGGCCCAATATAACTTTGGAGAAAGTAACAAAGAATTGATCAGATGGCCTAATGTCTTTGGTCCTGTGCAGATAAAATCTTAGTTGTCTGTGCACATCTAGTAGATGTGAAGTACACTCTCCTTCATTAGGAAATTTTGGAAAGAAGACTGGTAAATTTATAGTCTGGTTTAGGTTAACTTTGGATGCTACCTTTGGAAGGAATGATGGGTTTGTTCTCAAAGATGCACTGTCCTTACAGAAAACGATAAAGGGAGGTTTACAGGGCAGTGCTTGCAGTTCAGAAATCCTTTTCATGGAAGTAACCGCCAAAAGAAAAATAGTTTTCCAAGACAGGAATTTCAGATTTACTGTGGCTGCTGGATCAAAAGCAGCCCTAGTTTAGGCCTGTAGTATGATAGATATGTCCCATGGAGGACTTGGATCTCCTATAGGGGTCTCAACAAGAAGGTTCCTTTTAGAAAAGCCTTAGAAATCTGAAGTGAAACTATGACAGTTTGATTGTATCCAGTGTGGAAATTGTAAATGGCTGCTAGCTAAACTCTGATTGTTGAAAAACTTGAACCTTTTTTGGAACAGATCAGACACGAAATCTAGGATGAAAGGAAGAGGTGCTAAAAAGGGAGCTATTCCTTTGGTAGAAGCCCATAAAGAAAACCTTTCCCACTTGCTTAGATAAACTTTCCTGGTATTTTGCTTTTGTGAAGGTAATAAAACGTGAATCACTGAAGCAGACACCCTGGCATCGCAGACCACTGTTAAAGTTGGAGAAACCATGCGGATAGTTTCAACATCTCTAGCTATAGGAAAGGCTGCCTAGATGGGTGACTCAAGAGCTCTGGATGGCAATCCAATATCCAGGGAGGATGGAAGTATTAGATAAGGCCAAACAATGGGGAACCAAACTTACTGGTGGCAAAAGGGATCAATGAGGATTACCATGGCCTTGCACCTTCAGACTTTCTGAATAAACTTCATTATCAATTATATGTGGGAGCGTACAGAAGACGTGGGGGCCAACTGTGGACTACAGCCTCCCTCAGTGACTGATTCTGTGGAGGAATTAGGGCAAAGTACTTGTTGCATTTATTGTTTAGTTAAGAAGCAAAATGACTGCAGCAAGTTTGGGTGAGTGGCTGAAAATTTGGGTTGCCACTGCATGACTGAGGGACCACTCATGAGGCAGAAGAATGGACCTGCTCAGCTTGTCAACAGAACATTGGAAGTCCCTGGGAAATGCATTGCTTTAAGAAAGCAATGGGAAGATATCACCCACTGCTACACTCTCATGGCCTCCAGGCAAAGGGGGTATGAGCAAGTTCCCCTTTGGCAGTTGATATAACAGACTATTGTTGTGTTGTCCATAGAAATCACACCCATAGGGAGAGAGTCTGGAAAGGTCTGCAACTCTAGGAGGATCACTCATCTCCAAGACACTAATGTGATGACTAGCCTCTGTGTGTGCCAAGAACCCTGGACTGCCTTTCCCTTGAAATGCCCTACCATCCTGGAAGGGAAACATCTGTGGTTACTGTGGCCACTGAAAGAGATGCAGAGAATGGTGGACCTTCAGGACTACTAAGGAAATCAACTACCACATGTTGCAATTTTTGCAAATGGGTGTTATAGGATTTTGAGCATGTAGAGAATGCGATAGCTGAGATCATTGTACCGATAAGGTCTATTGAAAAACTCTTATGCAGCATCTCACTTGGGGAACTAACATAAATCACTGAAGCTATTAACCCTAAAAGCCAGAAAAAAGTCTCGTGGGAGGAGCAGGATGCTGTAGAACTTGAACCACTACAAGATATAGAGATGAAATTCTGGAATCCAGGAGTTTGGTCATTTGAAAGATCGTAATCAGGTGGCACCTGATGAATTTTGCCTGTTTTGTACATCTCAACTAACACTCTGCATAAATGATTGTAATCCCCAATTTCTATACAAGTTAGAACAATACGTCCCACTGCTGGACAAGAAGATCCCTGATTGGAGCAGCGAGGAGCCAATCGTCTAGATATGGGAACACCTGTAACCCTAGCAGCCTGATATATATACTGTCACCACTGCCATGATTTTGGTGAACACCCAGGGGTTGTGGTGAGACCAAAGGGCAGTGCCTCGAAATGGAAATGATTGGCTCCCAGACAGAAATGAAGGAATCTCCTGGAATGCCTCTCTATCTTGATATGATAGAAAGCATTCTGGAGATCCATAGAGTACCTCCAGACATCCTTCCTCAAAAGTGGTAGGATGGAAAAAAAAAAAAAATAGTAGTAGCATGGATTGCACCATGACCATCCGGAACTTTTTCTGATTTACAAAGTGACTCAGGTGGCTTAGGTCCAAGACTGGCTGAGGTTTGCCATTTTTTTTTAAAGATCTAAAAAGAACCTGGAATAGACACCAGATCTTAATTGGTCTGGGGGATTTGCTGCATGACTTTTTTTTCAGTAGCTTTGATACTTCTAGTGCTTAAGATTCCATCTGGCTGAGTGACACTACCTGGAAATTCTTCTTTTCTTTTGAGTATGAGAAACAAATGGATCACTGTAACCTCTAATAAGATTTCCTTTACCACACCTTCTTTCAACCTCCCTGGTTCCCGGAAAAGGTTCTCTCCAGGGTGGAAAAGAGAATTTCAACAGCAGAAAGAATCTTACCATCTTGCTCACTTCTGGTAAGAGTCTCCTTAATCTTCAGTCTGAAAAGTGTTGAACCATCAAAAGGGCATTATATGAAGACATCATAAAGTCACAATCACCTCCTGGTATGCTGACAGATGGCTATGCCAGTGCCTGCTCCTTCTTTTGGTACCATTGACTGCATTAGAAAACAGACACATGGATATGTTGGACATTGACTCTAGAGTAAATAACTGGGACTCCACTGTTTTTTTTGATGTATGACAGTAAGTTACCTGAGAGGAAGTTGGTGAGCTCCTTGATCAAATCACTCTGGAAACATGATTTAAGCAAGGCATTTCAGCACCATAAGTACAAAAGTTACTGCTGCACATGTCCATTTCCCAACACTTTCCAGCACCCTTAACTCTCTATTAGGGGGAATGGACAGGCGTACTCTCTTCTGAGAGTTCCTTCTTTGTGCTTGTCGCTACAACCATGGCATCTAACAGGGAACCTTTATTCTAGTGTGTTCTGTCCTTTGAAGCAACAAAAGATTTTTCTGGCTTCTCAGAAATTGGCTCCACCACCATCAGGATCCTTCCAAGCCCGATGAGCCACCAAGTCTGTTAGAGCAACAGCAGGCAGCACCACCCAAAAGGTAGGAAAGCCAGGCCTAAAAGCCTCGAGGAACAAAGACTCCTCAGGAGAGGGTGTCTTTGTGGACCAACCCCCCTCACTGTTTCATCAGTTATAGAATGCCACCACAGTTGATGACTTCCAGAGAGGATCTTGGTGACCCTTCCCCAATATCCATGTCTGTGTCTTCTGGGACTGATGCCAGAGAGTAGTCCAAATATCTCCTCATACACTTTTGGGTATTTTTCCGTTATCGGGGCAACAGTTCTAATTAGTGCTAATATTAAAGTACCAGTGACATGAAAACCTGAAAAAAATATAAGCTAACTCAGAAACTTGAGAAGTGTAATTATTATTTAAGTAGAATTAATCCCCTTTTTCCCAAAATTGCCAGTTTTTGAAAGGGGAAAACAAAACAAAATTTGAGACAAAGCCAGGGACGTGACAGGTATGACATTTGTGTGTTAATTGTGCCCTTGTTTGCTTGTCCAATTATTTCAGCCTTTATCCAGATTGTGTTGATATTTCTTTTTAGACAGCACCTTCCCCAAACTGTGCCGGGGTGGCATAAGTCAACTGAGTGACAGCCAAATACTACTGAGGATACAAATGAGTAACAGTATAAGTGGTCAAACACACACATCGTATAAAAAGAAGTATCCAACTTTTGGTTTGTCAAAGATAGTTTTTGTGTCGTTTAGAAGAAAAAGGATGTCAAAACACAAGGCAGTTATGGATAACATGACTTACTAGTTTAAGATACTGTTTTGACAAAACTCTTCAGTTCTACGCCTACATACCTCTCAACCTTCAAACTGCGAGGTTAGAAAAAAGTGCAATGCTGCGCAAAATTCCACCACAGAAATGCCATTTACTTTTGCTTCATAAAAGTAGTCTGTCTGCCAATATAGTGGGTACAATATAACATGAATCGTCGCCTTCCAAGACGGTGCAGTGTAAAAAGGAAATATTGCAGACATTTTGCGCTATGCATGGCTAGATTTACGGCAAGAGTGGCAATACCAAACACTTATCCTGTTAACCCTTTTTTGCTGGAGAAAAAGAAAGTAGGCACTGCCAGCCCCAACAAGTAAGGAAAACCCTCATATCAAAGAGCACAATGCTACAATACGTTTATAATTCACTTACACAGCAAGCACTTTACACCAGCTGTTTTCAGTGTTTTGTACGCGGTTCCGTACAACAGGCCGCAAACCAAAGCAAATCTAACATAGTTACTTGAAAGTCGTAACTGCAGGGTATCAGCAACTACCCCTTTGCACAAGTGTAACCCTTCTAAAAGCGAGCCAGGCAGCTCTACAGACGTAAGTATACTTCTCAACTGCCTAGCTCAAGGAATCTGGACAAATATTATCATAAAACATTCCAAGCGCTCATTAGAACTGTTGCCCCGATTACGGAAAAGTACCCACTTTTATTTTCTAAGACCCAATCTCATTTGGGCAGGTCTATGTTCAGTCATCAAATAGAAAACTTGCTGAACAGCATTACACAGAAAATGCTGTTCAGCGAAACTCCTCCCTCGCTAATTATATAGACCAATTCCAAGATCGCACTATAGTGGGGAAAGGGCAAATTTACTCATCCCTACCATAATACGATCTTAATCGAATGGCTCAATGAACAGCATGCTCAATGAAACATGCCTTTCGATGCTTTTTCCTTTCGATGACTGAACATAGACCCCATTTGAGCTTCCTGAGAAGAGCCAGAATCAGAGAGCTCACATGGTGAGCATCCGCAAGGTGGAATTAAGTTGTCTGTCCCAGTTGCTCTGGGTGTGCAGAGTCAGAAGCAGTATCCAACAAGTGTTATGATGGAGCCAAGCATAGCAGAGACACCTCCTCTTTTCTTTAGGCCTGGTAAGAACCCTTTTGAATGCCCTGAAAGCTGAGGCAGCAATCAGAGCCAATTAAATCCTCCCAATTCAATGTAGAGAAAGGAAGAATATCCTTCCCTCTGACCCATTCCAGCTCAGAGGCTGAAAGTAGAGCTGAGGTATTCAGTGCTGTTGCTTGGAGGGAAAGAAACAGATCCAAGAGCTTCAGAGTCAACTCTACTCTCCCCCCAATCCATGTTTAGGCTTTGGTTCAGAGACTCATCCTGATCCAAGAAAACTGGAGTTCAGAGACTAAGGGATATTGTCAGAATTGTAGTTGATAGGAATATCGACACTGATGTGGATGCTCTGGGATGTTCAGACCTTGGGAATCGGATCCAAAGGTTGAAATGGAATAGGGGATACCAGTGGATGGGTAACAGTGTGCCTGATGGATGGTGCCGGGAGAACACCTACTTGGATCTGCATTTGGAGAAATTTCTGTATCATCCTGTCTGCTTCAGCAAGACTCCTTGATGAATGGTAGGACCTTAACAAGTAACACACCGAAGCTGGTCTCAAAGAATGTAAAATGAAAATAAAGTACTGGACCAACATGGCTAGGCACAGACACAGTTTAATAACATGTAAGAAGTATAAAACAATAAAAGTAAGCACTTTCGTGATTACCACATTGCTTCATCATCGTATATAGTCTGATGAAGTGATGTGGTAGTCGAGAAAGCGCTTACTTTTATTGTTTTATACTTCTTACGTGTTATTAAACTGTGCCTGTGCCTAGCCATGTTGGTTCAGTACTTTATTTTCGTTTTACATTTACACATTTTGTTTATTTGTACCGAACCTTAGTCCAGTTCTGTATATTTATTTTATCGCGATTTGGTCTCAAAGAATGCCTCTCTTCAAAAATGGAGAATGGAGCTGATGACTCACTGGCTTCAGTGAGAAGTGAGGAAGAGGCAATGGTGAAAGGATTCAGCAAGTGATTTAATCCAAATGTCTTGCAATT
The DNA here is from genome assembly GCF_019279795.1 of Protopterus annectens. Classification (NCBI taxonomy): domain Eukaryota; kingdom Metazoa; phylum Chordata; order Ceratodontiformes; family Protopteridae; genus Protopterus; species Protopterus annectens. The sequence continues at coordinate 701,696,335 of NC_056734.1, forward strand.
TTCAGCACCAGACCAGAGAGAATTGATGGATCATGTGACCATTTTCTGGTCTTCTCTAAAATCTCATCAGGATCCTTATCTTTCTTCTCTCTCCTCGAGCTTTTCCTTCTATTTTTGTTTCTCTATGGTGGCATTTGGTTTATCCAGCCTCTTTGCAGAAGAAGTAGATGGAGTGGTTTGTGGTGCTGATGACTGTGAAATGGCTCTTGAATAAGCAGAATTCAAACCTTTCAACACTAGCTTGTCCCTGTGGCCCTGTAAAGGCCTAGCACTGAAAGAGGCACAAGCCTCACACTCCACATCCAAATGTGCTTCTACCAGCAGTACACATAGAGTGAATGCGGGTCTTGCAGCAGAATCATGTGGTTGCAGACTGCACACTTTTTAAACCATGGAACCTTGTCAGCCACATGGAAACAAGCCGATAATTAATGGAACTTAGCTTATTTTCAATCAGAGCCCTCACCAACGAGACTTTTTTGAACAGGCAGCAAATGATATCTGAGGTAATGTGTGGAGGTAGAGGGAGGAGTCAAAGCCCTGGATCCATAGCTTATAAAAAGTGCAGAGATCAGATCTGGTTGGATCAAATAACCCAGAAGTGGAATTGGACAAAAACATACATTGGATATGCAGTTGTGATGTTATTCAAAAATTTTAAAAAGCAAGCAATTAAATGAAAATTAAATAAATCAGTTACAGACACTTCACAGCATCTACAAATGATACTAAAAAAGACAACATGTACTCGGTGTGGGGAGGAACGACTGAACAATTTACTGGTCAGGAAGGTAGCAGCTACCAATACTTTACAGTCTGTCCATTACAGCAAGGTCCCATTCAAGCAGATATTACAACTCTTGCTGAAATAAGTAAGTAGCATTATGAATAAGTAATTGACTGCTTACGTTTGAGTGCCCTTTTATTGATAATTACCACTAAGCAATCAAATGTGTATAATATCTGAATGCTCTTTTATTTATAATTGATAATACTACCTGTGATGATATGGGCAACTGCCAGCATAGCCAGCTGGAGTTTTGTAAAGAATGATATGTCCTTTGAATATCAAACTGATTTATACAAAATGCTAGTGTTATAAATGTATTAGAACTGTATGTCATTTATATATATCAAACTGATTTTGTACAGGTACTTGTGATGAAAATGTAGTTGTGAGCTTTGCTTGTGTTGAAATGTATCAACAGTGTACCCTGCTGAAATGAAGAGAAATGTACATGTATTTTTGTAGCTGAATTAAATGCATATGTTTTAATAGAGGACACTAGCATAGAAGAGGTTAACCTTAAGAAAAATAAGGGAAAAGTAAATAAGCTGTTAAGCCATTAAAAGGCATCCAAACAGTGTTGAAAATGGGGAATACTGTGAGAACCTAGAGTCAGGTGACCAGATGAGGTCATTCTGTCAGCTCTCTTGGAAATTATATTTTAGATATTACAAACAGAAATCTCAGTATTGAGTATACTGTGTGGGAAACCTGACCAGAAAGGCCCTCGCCCACAGCATGTGCCTTGCAGTAGTAAATAACTTAACTAGGGAACAGTAAAAGTCTTAGATTCAGTCAGGACTATAGTGAAGCTTAGTTTTGATATTGTTTTTCTTTATTTGTCTGAGTCTGTCCATCAGTGTTCTTTTCAACATTTCCTGTGATCTGAACTCTGTGTTTTACTGTGAATACATATTCTGTATTTTCATGTACTTTTATTATTTATTATTAAATATATTCAAAACCTTTATTGAGTTTGATCCTTGTACAAAGTACTTAACCTTTGAGTGTGCTTATATTATTTGGTGACACTGTGTGGTCCACACCAGAAGGCCTGGCTGTCTTGGTGAACTACTACCATTTGTATTAGTATTAATATTACACAGTATAATTGTATACCCTTTTAAGAGCCTTATAGTAACTGACTGGTGGCATTGATAACTACCTTTATAGTCTGGGCAAAGTTTGTAAAGCGGGTAATCTGTGCCAGCCTTTCCCAGGTGTGTGTGTGTGTGTGTGTGTGTGTGTGTGTGTGTGTGTGTGTGTGTGTGTGTGTGTGTGTGTGCGTGTGAAAATTAAATCTTAAAGAGTGTGTGTGTGTCAGCTACATGGGGCAGGAACACAAAGCACTGGGTTCACAGAGAGGGTGCTGGAGGATTTGACTTGGACACTCAGCTGAGGACCTAACCCTACATCTATACCAGTGGGGAGTTCTACTGGGGAGCTGGAAGGAGATAGAGAAACATCCAAACCCCAGGCTGAGTGTGCTTCCTGTGTGCTCTTAAGGGAAACAGCACTTGATGCAGAGAGGTCTGCATCTGAAGTACTGAGGGTATCCATTTGTTTTCCAAGTGCACTTCCCTCTCCAGTATCAGTGGTGAGGACTGAGGCTCCTTGATTACTGGCCCAGCATGGGGACAAAACATATTGGTGGCCATCACATATTGGTAGTAGAGGCAGGCATCACACTACCCACTTGTTTCAGACAGATTCACACCTGCCTGGGTGTGGCCTTAGTGAAAAACAGCAGCAGCAGCATTCAGTGCAATAGTTTCTTTACCCCTCTCCCCCCAAAGTACATGATGCACTTGTAAGTATCCTTTGCAGAAGCTGTGAACTGTTGAGAAGTTCAGAATGCATTAATTACACATGCAATTTTATATTATGCTCTTGGCTTGCTCACTGCTAATGCTGTACAAAACCCTTAATGAAGTATACCAAACTCAAAAGATGCTACTGTAGCAAAAGGCAACAGCTATAGCAATGTTATGCATTACACTGCAGTCCATTACAAATATTACAGAATAAATCACTGTTAAAATACATTTGCAGGGAAAAAAAAAGAAAATGTTGCCATGGCATCCACAGTGTCTGCTTACAATGTGGATATTTTATGCATATTAATACTGCATTAATAAAGAAATTGTCTTACTACAGAACCCTGGCTTGCTCTCCTGAACTTCTGCCACCAACGGGACAAGTCACTCAAGATCATTATACTGGCTCCTGCACTGCTATCCCGACTGGGAGATTCCAGTCAGAGCAGTTAGTTCATACCCCAGGCAAGTCTAAATGTCCATTTTTTTTAAATGGACCTGGTACCATTTTGTCCAAAATTAGCCAGTATCTTGTATTTGTTTGACTCATCACACTGGCTCATTTTGGACAAAATGGTACAAGGTCCATTTAAAAAAAAATAGATGTTTGGACTTGCCTGGGCTATGAGCTAAAGCAACTGCGTGCACTTGTGAGTAAACTGCATCTCTGAATCACAAATGGCAGGGAAACATAGTTAAGTTGCATCTTTTGCACACATTTCTCATTTACATCTCATTATGTACTCATTTGCCTATTAAGTTTTTGGCAACTTTCTTGTGGTTGAACATAAGCGCAGCTTATGTCTCTGAAATTCATATCACCTGTGCTTATGTAGAAACAGCACACATAACTAAGTACTTGCATAGTGACGATGAATACCACCAATATATCAGCAATCACAATGCCACCTAAAAGTACAAAAAAGCATTCCTCTGATGCCTTAAATGCTACCTTGGAGAATGGATAAAAACAAACACAAACAACAAAAAAATCACAGCAAATAAACATTCAACATAACACTCAATAGCAATTAAGAACCATTAAAAACTACATCAAGCAATTAAAGTTAAGACTTTCTAATTACATTCCAAATTAAGTTCAGATGAGGCAAACATATTACATTTCAACATAACTATATTTTCCTTAAATCCTGATAACTGCTTTAAAGTTCTACCACTTCTTTCATCAACAGATATTTGTAAGGAATCAGCATAGCCAATATACTTTTCAGGAAAATGATTAACTACTGGGCTGGTCATATTCTCTCTCTCTCTTGCTCTCTGATAATTCTGTGTTTTACATTTCAAGCTCATTTTAATGCAAACGCTAGTCCTGTGACACCAAACTTTGTGCCATCAGCCGCTTAAAAAAAATTAAAATAGACAGAGCAATCTTCACAGGGGAATGTGCCTATGGGAGACAAATTCCCAACAACCAATGATCCATTATGGTATTTCAAACAGCTGCTAGTTAAATAAGTTCTTCTTACTTTTTACACTACAAAAGGAAATTCTATCAGCTGTATCACTCAGACTATTGTACACTGCTTCTTGAAGTAACCTACCCTAAGACTTTTTAACAACTGCAGTAATTGCATCAGATAATAATGACTTGTACTGGCTTACAAAACAAGTCTCTTTTTACCCTCTCTTCAACCTTTTGACATTTAAAGCATAATGCCAAAGATTCCACTCTCTTTCACCTTCACTACGTGTGTTTTGTTGCTGCAATCCAATAAGAATTTTGTATAAGGTGCTGATTACAACCATGTTGCAAGAAAATCTTTTTCAACTGCCTCGGTTAAAAATTCCTTTCAGAACACAACCTTCTTACACTAAAGAAGCACACATAAGGGAGAAGGCTTAAAAGGTGGGGTGGATGATGGCTACTGCTATAAAAGTAACCTAACACAGCTGAAGGCACCCTATAGATTTTATTTAAACATATAAGCCTGGTACGCACGTCAGAGTTACGTCCAAATAATTTCCATAGCGCTGATTCACAAATTCAATGAGAGTAAACATATATCTATTACTTGATGGAACAGGCTACCAAATTACATTACAGCAAGTAATAGTTTAGATATTTTTAAGAACATTCCTAGACCCTTATTATGGGAACATGTGTTTTGGTATATTGGCAGGCTAGAAGGGCATTAATGCCCATGCTTGTAATATTTGTATGTATGTTTGAATGTCTGTATTTGACAGCTCACAAATGCATTTTGAAGCACCCATGTTTCCCCTTTTGCAAATACATATGTCATATATGCATCAACAATATCTTGCAAGTTGTTTTTCAAAAGTCTGTGACATGTTAATGCATTTTTCTTCAAACAGAGACAAAATAAAATTGGCATACATTGGAGCAAAGGAAGGACCGTTCTTTTGATGGTAAATCCTTTCACCAAATAAAAATAACTACTAGTCAAACAAAAATAAACTAATTCCATAACATTTTGAGTAGCAGGCTTGTCTCCTATACAATATTTTAAACTCTCCATACCATCACAACTTTCAAGGTCATCATAAAGATATTCCACATCCAAGGATAGACAAAACATATAATTTTGCCACACTACATACACAAATTTCTCCAACAAATGTGCACTATGTCTTACACAGGAATTCAAAAAAGTATTACTTATGTTAAAAAAATGTCTTAATACCTTACCTACAGTTTCAAGGGTCTATATCACTTTATCGAATGGCTATTCAGTGAATAGCCATTTGTCGAAGCCGCTCTTCATTGAACAGTGAATTTTAACTATGGGAAATCGGCGGTTGGTCAACCAAGCCACTGTAAAAAAACAAATAAATAAAGAAATAAAATTTAAAAACTACCAAGGTTGGGGGCTATGCCACCATACCCCCTTAACTAAATATACCAACTCCGAGATCGCACTATAGTGGGCAAAATGGCAAATTCCAGATGGTGGCCAAATGCTGATTTGTCCTAGCTAAATTTCACTGTTCGATGAAGAGGTGCTTCGATAAATAGGAGTTTGACGAATGGCTATTTGCTGAATAGCCATTCGATAAAGTGATATAACCCCAGTTTCAAAATATGAACCCACACCAGAACCTACAGGTGTATCAAATGGCATAAACACATTCTTATGCCTTTTTAGTCAAGGAGTAAAACATCAGAGTTAGAAGTGGTAGAATAAAACTTCTTTTTTTACTTCTAAAATATCCCAGTCTGGCACCTTTCAGCAACAAAGCATAAAAAACATTTTTAGCAGCCTTATACAGTTTTCTGTCAACACTCATACTTGGAAACATCTTTTAAATAAGCAGAATGCATGTTCATATATTGCTGAATATTCACAACTTAATCTTCCCTTGATCTTCCTGTTTATTTTTTATTAATTTCATAACGGACAGCTTTTGCTGCACATTCAGATTAAAATTTGGGGTATTTTTTTAAAAATCTTTAACATGCAACTCAAGTTCAGAATTTAAGCATTTTACAAAACATAATTAAGTCATTTTCATATGGAGAAATGAAATAACTTTTTTCTTTGGACACAACTCATATCCAAATGACAACAAATATTTTCATTCAAAATTTCACCATCTTCACAAATGAAAAACTCATCATTACTTATTAAAAAAATCCCAAAGGCAGTCAATGAATGTAGAAACAGCTTGAAGAATGACTGCAGACTATATACAAGTACTCAAAAGGTGCAAGCACCACTTTAGTACATAAAACAATAAAAAATGTTTAGCGCTTTTGTTTCACAATGTGTAAAACTTTATCAGACAAAGTTCACAAATGTCACTTCCTTTATGCTTTACCATCCATTCTCATTGGTTGCCACACATTGATGCTGAATTTAAAAACTCACACGTTAATTAATCGAGTGCTGTAAGGGAACCACTACAAAATGAATATATACACATACTTGGCATTAAAAAAAGACACAATGGGTTGCTAAAATGTTGCATGCACTAACGTATAATTAAATTACTCTTTAAAAACAAGCTATATAAGCAAAAACATACTTTTAACTTTCTCCTAATTATTGCTTACACTTTTGTATAATCTATTTATGACCCATGTATTTTTCATATATATATATATATATATATATATATATATATATATATATTTATACACCAATAAATTCGACCAGACTATAGATCCGAAATGGAAAAAGCTTTAATGGAAATCCACAGAACCACAAACCACAAAATACAATAAGCGAACTGTTCGTAACTGTTAGTAAAAACTAAGCGCTTTCACCCATACAATAAAACAGGCTTCATCAGAGTTAATTAATAACTGTTCTAAGGCGACTTTTAAAACCCATAGACGTCGTGCACACACCTCATTATCAACCAGTCGTAACCAACTACTTCATGTGTAGTGAGAACTAAATTGCTAAAATTTTGAAAAGGCTGTTATAAACTTAACAATATTCCTAAAACTAAACATAATCAACATTAAATAAAATAAACACCATTGTAAAACCAAAATGATAATACTTTCTGACACAGACTCTTTCGTCAACAAGGGTTTGGCCATTAAATCTGGCAAACTCAATAGAGACAGTTATGACTATGCCAACAACCGAGTGTTTGTCCACTTCAAAGAATATAAAAACAGTATAGCCAGACTTGAAGTGGCGAACAAAGGTGTTGGCCAATTCAGTTCCTTTGGTGTTACAGCTATGACGAACGATGTAGTTTTGGTTGAAAATATTGAAAATTTTAGTGACAATGGGGAAGAAGGTTATTTAGAGAATCCACTGGTACGGCGCTCGGAGAGAATATACGAGCACAACCAAGCCATAATACAGCAGGAACAATTCAGGGGGAGAGGGCAGAGACCGCCTGTACACCGGAGGTGGTCACAGAGGAATTATTGACTGGCTTCTACAACCCCAGTACCACTGGGGAATTGGAGAAGACAGAAAGTGACAGTTTTGTTTCAAACTGAGACAAAGATCCAACTGAGTTAGTAGTTGTTTTTAATTTTTCGTCAAAATATACGGAATCTGACAGTTTCAATACATGTCCGTTTCTTGAAGTTGATTTTCACAATTTGCATGAAGAAATTGACTGTAATGATTTTGTATCTGATAGTTATGACCATGCCTTAGGTAGAAATCTGGTTTCTAATGTGAATTGTGGTAATCAAGGATTAGACACATGTTTGAATAGTTTTTGCATTAAGTATGTTAACGTGCATTTATAATTTTACTGATTTACAGTTGAAAAAGGAACATTTGACCCTTTTTAAAAAAGGTTTTAAATTCGTTCCGACTTTTAAATACGAGGTGGCAAAAATATTAATGAGTCTTAAACTATATACCAGACAGCTGAACCTTAGTATATTTTTTTTCAAAAATGTTGGCCCACGGGTCGATAGAACTACAACACTCAAGAGGTCTAGTATTTTTATTCCCCCAACAAATCCCAATTTTCACTTATTTGAATAAATGTGTGAATCTCAACTTAGGAGGATATTTAAGAAAAAGGTTAATTTTGAAAACAACCTGACTATGGGTGAAAGATTTTGTCTGGCAGAATTGACATCTAACAAAGAACTATAGAGTAATGAAACCCGTCAAAAAGGGGAGGGGTTGTTGTGATGTTAAATACTGATTATGCCAACATTATGTTAGAACTGTTAAATGACAACTCCACGTATACTAGAGTATCTACGAATGAGGTTAACAGAGCCTATACAAAAATTGACTGGCAACTATACGAGTGGTGGATGGAGAGAATTATTGACAAAAGGGAGTACGAATATTTGTGTGTGGACTTTCCAGTACTACCATCAATATTTGGGATCCCAAAAATACATAAAAATCCCAGACATCCACCATTTCGACCTATAGTGTCTGCCAGAGGCTCAAAAACGGAATCTATTGCTTCCTTTGTGGATTTCCACAGCAAACAAGTTTTGAATAAACTTCCTCATATATTGAGAGATTCGTGGCATTGCTTAAAACTAATCAGCAAGGTAGACATGGGTGAAAGATTTGTAATGTTAACCATTGATGGGATCAACTTGTTTTCTATCATACTGCATGATCAGGGGCTAGAAATGTTCCATAATAGTTTGAATAAGTTTAGTAACCTCAGTGAAAGTAAAGTTAACATGATAGTTTGTTGAAATGGTTTTAAAAAACAATTTTCTTTCATTTGAAGGTGAACTGTTTAAGCAAACAACAGGAGTAGCGATGGGAGCAAAATGTGCACCAGTATATGCCAACTTGGTTTTGGCAGACCGGGAAACACAGCATATTTTCACTGCAAAATTCATGATAAATATGAAATTATATTTCCGCTTCCTAGATGATATACTAATTTTTTGGAGTGGGTTAGAGGAAGAAATCAACAAATTCATTGAATACATCAACAACTCCACCACATTTTTAAAGTTCACCTACAAATTACACGACGACACTTGTGATTATTTACATCTTCTTTTGATATATGACAAAGAGAACAACTTGATGGAATCTAATTCGTTTAGGAAAAAAACTTATTCAAACTCTTTTTTGCATTTCGAGGGTTGTCACCCTTTTCACCAAAAAAAGAATATCGTTAAGGGACAAATGGGGAGACTCTCGAGACTGGTAAGTGATGATAATTTGTTTGAGATGGAGCTTGCTAAGTTAATCAGTATGTTTAGTGAGTGGGGATACCCGGGTGACATTTTGCAGAACATTCGTTCAGAAATTGTGGTTATAAGGAAACTAACTTTCAAACCTATACTAAAAGGAGGGTTGCTTAATACAGGTAAAGGTATTACTTCCAAGATAGAATTTACAAATGATATCAACAAAAGGGCCATGATTCTTCCATAGAGTCCCATGGCAGGTGAGATAAGGTCAATTCTAACAGACACATGGGATAGCGTGCTTAATAACAACAACATCAGTATATTGGGAAACAAACCTATTATTATTTACAGCCGGGGTAAAAATTTTAAAGAAGTAATGGAAATGGACAATAGTGTTGATGTGTACAAAAATTCCAAAATGAGCAAATGGGGCCTGTGCAACCTGCAAGTTCATAAACAATGGACCATATGTAGCAGTTCACAATTTTAACAGAACTATAAAATTTTAACAGGACTATAAAATGTCCAGGTTATGTTAATTGTAACACAAAAATGGTGATCTATATTGCTACATGTTTAAGCTGTCCAACATTTTATATAGGGAAAACTATTAGAAAACTGAGATTGAGAATAAACGAGCATATAAGAGACATCAAAAATAAAAAAAGTTCCAATGCCCTATATATGCAGTCAGGTCTGCTCAAACTTTAACAAGTTTATATTTTTTGTGATAGATAGGGTTCCACATAGCGATAGAGGGGGTGATGTTAAGACATTCTTGGAGGTAAAGGAAAGTTTATGGTAACTTGGACTTGATGCCTCAAAACCTCCCGGAAATAATGACCATATTTCTATCTCGAGTATGTTGAAATTGAAGTCTTATTGTATCTAAACATACAGGGTTTAGATTAGTAATATATTGTATGCACTTCAACGTATGTTAGATACATTTTAGGTACGTTAAATATTATCATTTTGGTTTTACAATGGTGTTTATTTTATTTAATGTTGATTATGTTTAGTTTTAGGAATATTGTTAAGTTTATAACAGCCTTTTCAAAATTTTAGCAATTTAGTTCTCACTACACATGAAGTAGTTGGTTACGATTGGTTGATAAAGAGGTGTGTGCATGACGTCTTTGGGTTTTAAAAGTCGTCTTAGAACAGTTATTAATTAACTCTGATGAAGCCTGTTTTATTGTATGGGTGAAAGCGCTTAATTTTTACGAACAGTTACAAACAGTTCGCTTATTGTATTTTGTGGTTCTGTGGCTTTCCATTAAAGCTTTTTCCATTTCAGATCTACAGTCTGGTTGAATTTATTGGTTGGTTGTGTTCAGTTTTATTGGTATATATATATATATATATATATATATGTATGTATATATATATATACCTGGCCAGCTGTCAGCCTGAAGGCGAGTCTGCCATTTAAGTTCACTGATTTCTAACATCAGTGCCCATGGTTTATTGTCATCAATAATGAGACGATCTATAGCCCTGTAATGGAAAACATGCCCTTCATTGTTGGTGATGTGCTTTGCTAGGGCATTATTTGTGTTGTTTTTTAATGGCATAGTCATGCTCGTAGGTTCTCTGAGAGAGCCTTCTCTCCGTCTTTCCTATATAGAAACATGGGCAGGATTTACATGAGGCCAGGTATACTACTGCTTTAGAAATACAAATATATCTGTTCCTAAGATAATGTGTGTTATTCCTAACAGTAAAGCTATTCAACACTTGAATTTTATTACACCATGTACAGGCTCCACACTTAACCATTCCTTGTTTGCATTTTGTTTCTCCTCTCAGTTTTGTCCTCAGTAAATCCTTAAAATTTGGCCCCTTTGTATATACAATTCTTAGATTTTCCCCTATTCTCTGTCTTATGTTTGAATCCTCTATTAGTATAGGCCAGTTCTTTTCAAAAATGTTCCTTAACATGACAGTGTCCTGGTTAAAGGTCAAAACCAAGGCTTTTGAAAATTCAGATGTTACCCCTTCTTTTTCATTTTTGAATCGACTCTGGGTCCTGTCCTCACTGCATATTATCTCATGTGGCTGATCTACAAACTGCTCAGGGATGCCATAGTGGCTTAAAATAGGCTGGACATGGCCATTTAGTCTTTTTATAGTAACCTCTGAGATTAATTTGTCCACAAGATCAGAGGGATAGGCCCTACTAAGAAATATGGACCGCAAGGTATTAACCTTTTCAATAAAGTCATTGTGCATAGTGACCATTCGGGCTGCTCTGACAAGTTGCCTCTTCACAATCAACCTCTTTTGATGGTAAGGGTGCGAAATGCTTAAGTGCAAAAAGGAATTGGAGTATGTCACTTTCCTATGAATCTTAGCAATATATCTGGCATTAGTGGTATCTTTAAGAAGGCAAATGTCAAGGTAATGGATGGAATGGGTGCTATAATCAAAGGTAAACTGCAAGAAAGCTGTAGTCTCATTGATATAATTCAAAACACTTTCCAACTTTATGTATGGCCCTTTCCATACGACACAGATGTCATCCTGGAATCGCTGATAAAGCTTAATATGGGGGTAAAAGGTAGATGAAAACACAAATTGTTTCTTCCAGTAAGCCATGACAACATTTGCAAAAGCTCCGCCACATGGTGAGCCCATGACTACACCCTTACACTGTAAATAAAAGTCGTTGTCAAAGGATATATAGTTGTTAATGAGAACTAACTCTAGAAGTTCCATGGTAAGCCTACTAGTCTCATGAGCCACTTCATGTTTTAACAGCATTTCACAAACCGAATCCAGACCTACATCTTGTGGGATGACCGTATGAAGGTCTTTGACATGTATGGTAACTAGGATGCCATTGGCATTATAAGAAATTGTGTGTACCTGGGCTAAAAAGCTCCATGAATCTTTACAAATCTGTGATTCCTTTTGCGATGACTTTTTCAATTCATAATCCACATACTGGGCACATGCTGACATTATGGAATTTCTGCCATCCACAAGAGGTCTCATTGTGGGGGGTTGTCCAATCTCTTGTTGATTTTGGGAATACCAAAAAACACTGGTATTCTGGGCATAATTATATTTAAGTAATTAAACACGTGAATATCTATTCTCCTTTAAAAAGAACGTCTGTTATTTGTGAATGAATCCTTTTATATCCCCCATTTAACTCATTCCGTGTGACTTCTTTGTATGTGTCAGTACTTAAAACATCATACATTTTGTTTTGATACATTTCCACACTCATAACTACCACCCCATCCCCCCTTGTCAGGCTTCATCTCCCTTATTCTCTCATTTTGCAGGAGTTCCAAAGTGGCTTGTTCACGATTCCAGGACGACATCTGTGTAATATGGAAAGGGCCATTCATAGAGTTGGAAAGTGTTTTGAATTATATCAATGAGACTACAGCTTTCTTGCAGCTTACCTTTGATTATAGCACCCATTCCATCCATTACCTTGACATTTGCCTTCTTAAAGATACCACTAACACCAGATATAGTGCTAAGATTCATAAGAAAGTGACATACTCCAATTCCATTTTGCACTTCAGCAGTTCGCACCCTTACCATCAAAAGAGATCGGTTGTGAAGGGGCAACTTGTCAGAGCGGCCCGAATGGTCGCTACGCACTATGACTTTATTGAAGAGGTTAACACCTTCCGTTCCATGTTTCTTAGTAGGGCCTATCCCACTGATCTTGTGGACGAATTAATCTCAGAGGTTACTATAAAAAGACTAAATGGCCATTTCCAACCTATTTTTTTGACCTTTAACCAGGACACTGCCATGTTAAGGAACATTTTTGAAAAGAACTGGCCTATCCTATTAGAGGAGTCAAACATAAGACAAATAGGGGAAAATCTAAGAATTGTATATAGAAAGGAGCCAGTTTTTAAGGATTTACTGAGGACAAAATGGAAAGGAGAAACAAAATGCAAACAAGGAATGGTTAAGTGTGGAGCCTGTATATGGTGTAATAAAATTCAAGTGTTGAACAGCTTTACTGTTAGGAATAACACATATTATTTTAGGAACAGATATATTTGCATGTCTAAAGCAGTAGTATACCTGGTCTCATGTAAATCCTGCCCGTGTTTCTATATAGGAAAGACGGAGAGAAGGCTCTCTCAGAGAATATACGAGCATGAGTATGCCATTAAAAAACATAACACAATACCCTAGCAAAGCATATCATCAACAATGAAGGGCATGTTTTCCATTACAAGGCTATAGATTGTGTCATTATTGATGATAATAAACCATGGGCACTGATGTTAGAAATCAGTGAACTTAAATGGCAGAGTCGCCTACAGGCTGACAGCTGGCCATGTATAAATGAGAGAAGCTCCATCTCCCCAATTTTGAAGTTAAAAGCACTGGAAAGGAAAAAAGTCCAAGTGAATACATAGTAATGGGGATATATATATATATATATATATATATATATATATATATATATATATATATATATATATGAAAAATACATAGGTCATAGAGTATACAAAAGTGTAAGCAATAATTATGAGAAAGTTAAAAATATGTTTTTGCTTATATAGCTTGTTTTTAAAGAGTAATTTAATTATGCATTAGTGCATGCAACATTTTAGCAACCCATTGTGTCTTTTTTAATGTTAAGTGTACAGATTCATTGTGTAGTGGTTCTCTTACAGCACTCGATTAGTTAATGTGTGAGTTATTTTAAATTCAGCATCAATGTGTGGCAACCAATGAGAATGGATGGTAAAGCATAAAGGAAGTGACATTTGTGGACTTCTGTCTGATGAAGTTTTACACATTGTGAAATGAAAGCGCTAACCAGTTTTTATTGTTTTATGTATTAAAGTGGTGCTTGCACCTTTTGAGTACTTGTATACAGTCTACAGTTGTTCTTCAAGCTGTTTCTACATTCGTTGACTGCCTTTGGGATTTTTTATTCAGTTTTGTGAGTCTGTGGTTTGTTTTCATCACAACTTATGCTACTCTCTTGTGAAACTTCATTTATAATAAAAACTTTAGTTTCTTTATCAAAAAATGTCTCGGGTATAATTTGAGACGCAGTTTAAACTGCTCTGCCTTGGTTTAGAAAACCTGCTATATCACTGTAGGTATAAATTAAAAAAAATGTAATGCTTCTTTATATTTGATAAGTTAGTCTTCAAGTGATTTTTTTTTCAGTTCAGTTCTCTGAAGGATTTAATGTACATTATCAAAGCCAAATCATTTGGATAATACTGACACAGATTTAACTTTTCAGTGCATCGCTTTCAACTAAAATATGAACCCTGTTCACTGGTGCAGCAACATACAGTAGCTATTCATCTAGCTGCAAACTTTTTATCATAGTATCTTCCAAATTAAAGGATAATTCATTGTGTTTTGTCTTCTGAACTAATTCATCAAAATCACCCCATGTGCTGTGTATAAACTTTTAATGTTGTTCTATAACAAGGCAGTCAAAGGGCCTACCATATTAAAGCAAACTTGTTTTACTGCTTTCACATCTTATTTCCAAAAAAAAACATTTCAAGTCTCCTTTATATGAGTCATACTAGAAATAAGGAAGCAACACTGTCTTCCCATCAAACTGGCACACAATGGCAATAATGCAAGTCACATGCATCTTACACACCCTTCTACTGCAGGAGTGCTTGCATTTTTCCCCCTGAATGACCTTTATACATTTTTTCTTAGGGATGTGATTTAAGCTATTTACAGAAGTTATGTATATGAAGCCAAAGAAAGCAGTTAAATTGTAGGCTTTTGTAAAGATGGTCAATGTTACAGTCTAAGTAATCAAAGGCCTCATCCCATGCTCTTCTTGTGTATTCAAAGCAATTAGTGCAATCCAAGAGCTGTTAACAGACACCAAGACTGGTTGTGCTATTCTCCACTGTAAAATATTTTATAAACAGTGCAAAATACAGTATACCTGTGTGTTCATGACTCGGTGCTGTCATGATTAAATGCCTTGATACGGTACATTTTCTCACTTCTGCTGCATGGCTACTTTCGATTTGTTATACTGCAACATACTGTTTCTATGAAACAGTTAGAAAAAAGACGACCTCTTAGAAGTGGAACAATACATAAAAATATGGTCAACTATTAGGGTTGACACCTTTTTAGATACCCAAAGTGAGACACTCTTATCAAAACTTGAGAAAATGTGTGGGGCAAACAATGCTGTCACTTAATGAAAACGTTTTTTTAACATTAAAATAAAGACTCTATAATGTGCAATGTTGTTTGTTTATACTACTTTATATACTATTAAGAGAATTATATATACTATCAGTTTTCTGCACCATTTTGAGAAAAGTCATAATAATTTTTTTTTTGTAAAACATCGAGGCATTTGCTGTTTATCATGTTTCAGCCCCCTTGCCCCCCCAGGAGAGAACTGTCAAATCAAGGCTGTCCTATAGAAAGCTGGACAGGAGGTAATCCTATCAACTATGTGCACTAATATCAGTTCTCTTCCTCACAAGAAAGGCAGCAGTAAGCAATTTTACAATACTTTGCAAATTTTATATTGCAGCTGCTCACATCAGCAAGACTAACTGCCAGTGAAAGATTGCTCCCGAAAGGAAAAGCTACAGGTTTCTCTGTGTCTGTGGTATGTCACACTGGTAGCGACAAATTTCTTTTCCAGTGTGCATGAGAAATTAGTCTTAAAAATGGTGGGTGGGCTTTTCATTTCCTTTGATTCTGAGGCAAGGAAATTAAAATTTTATACATTACAAACAGGCTTCTGTTAACTAAACCAGCCCAGTATTTTCCTATGAATGTATAATGAAACCATATTAAAGGGAAGAAAAATAAATTAAGGGTTGAGTTAAACTGAGTGATAGGATGGATGTTTCTTTTAAAGGGAACAGATGGAATTTTGAAACAGGAAACCCCTAGAAGTAAAATCCAATTCTAACAATTTCTTTAACATTAGTACATGAAGGCTTTACAAGATGGCTGCACACTGATCAACAACTTAATGTTGGCTCTCCCAGTGTGAAAAAAAAAGAAACTAAAAGACAAGGGCAGGAACTCTGCCACTTTTAGTGCATTCAGTTAATAGCTAGTAAGTACACTGCCTGTATGCCAGCAAAGAAGAAATTGAGAGAGCCTGAAAGAAAATAAACTAGAAAAGGCAGAGAAAAAACTTCTGGCTGGGAAGACTCAGACAGATGTTCAACAAAAAGCAGTTTAAGCTCCAGCTTTGGTGCAAGACATGACTTCTAGTAATCTATAGAAAAAAATAACGTGCTCAGAGATGATTAAAATAAATGGAACACTGAATGCGTATATGAACTCAAATAACAAAAGGCTGGAAAAAATGGAAGGTGCTTTAAACAGACATTCAAATGAGCTGATACAACTGCAAAAATCAGAGGTCAGAATAAAGAGACTGCTTAAGAAGAGATGTTTCAAAGAATGGATGAATCAGAGGACAGAACTCGTAGAGAAAATCTGAGATTTTATAGTGTGTCAGAGAAACTAGAAAGAACAGAACAAATAAGCAACTGGACAGGTATTCCACAGCAGGATTTGTTACACAAAAGGGCAAACTGTGTGTATGCTCCAAACCTGGCCATGAGAAAGCAGCTAAGACTTGTATTAGTAAAGATGCAATCCTACCTGCAGAAAGAGTTGATCCTGACAAAACTGTGGCAAAAGGGCAAAGTATTAAAAGCTGGAGATAGTAGAGTGTTTGTGGAAAATTATTATTCACTGAACAGCAGGCAAACAAATTTATTCCAGCAATCAAGGAATGTCGAGATGCAGGTGTGAGATTCAAGCTGCTGTATCCAGCTGTCTTGAGAATATTTTCCTGGAGAATCTAAGTCATTTTTTATGCATAACAGGCTAAGAAGGAAATACAAAAGTTTATCCAACAAAAAGCGAGCCAGCAAGTAGAAGGGGATTTTGCCTCTTATTCTTCTGACGATTAAAGCACATGGAGAGACTTGGCTAGTGAAACTTCTTCCAATGTTCCAAAGGAAAATGCTTGAGAGAGAGAGAGAAAAGAACCGGAATTGACTAGAATAATTTGAAGTACCTTGGAATTGAACCAGATTCTGGGGTTGGGAGATGGAGATATTACAGGAAGAAGACCAGCAACACAAAAATGAATGAATAAATGTGAGACTACAAAGCATTAATCACATTTGTGAAATATGGTTGTACAAGAATAAGTGGAAAGAATGGAGTTTTGTTGACTTTGTTAATGTGTGGGGAACTGAAAGATATTTGCCTCACTTCATGTTATTAATGTTTGGAAGGACATTAAGGTGGAAGGGAATGGGAAGAAAAGGGGTAACTGTAAGTAACACACTTACTGTTTCTTAACAGTATTGCTAGAAAACATTTCATGAAATAAAGTGCATGTATATTAGTAAAGCATTTTAGGTATTGTATTTGATAAAGATACTAAAATAAACAGCTGCCTTTTTCTTTCTTTCTGTTTTTTAGTATTATGAAATGTAGGCATTGCATATAGACAATAGGAAAGAGGAGGCTGGAATTTTTTGTAAAAAACTTGCAGAAGAACTAAGGTATTGGGAGCAAATACATAGGGAACAGTAGCTAAATGAAAAGAGGCCAAAAATGTATTTGGACTGCAGGCTAGAGATTGCCTTTCCTATCAAGGACAAATAGAGTACAGGCAAATAGAAAGAAATGGGGGGACCCTAAGCGAAAGACCAGCACTGGTAGAGTTGTTAGTAGAATCTAGAACAGAAGCTGCTGTTCAAAAAGGAATAATTAGTACAGCATACAAAATATTGCATTATAACTATACAAATCAATCAGAGTAGGTTAGAAAGGAATGAGAACAGAGACTGAATAAGCAATTCACAAAGAAACAATAGGGAGATATATGTTTGTTTCCCAAATATGTAAGAAAGTCTAATAGACTTAGGATCTTGGCTTGTAAGTGTTTACATAAAATCTTTCCTCAGGCAAACAGCATATGTTGGAGGTATGATGGGGAAGAAAGAAGCAACTGTGAACATATTTTCTGGGAGTGTAAGGAGTTGGCAGACTTTAAAGATTCCCTGCAGACTTACTTCTGTCAGAGATACTGGTTGAGCAAATTGGTGCAACTAAGGAAATTATTTTTTTTCTATGATACAGAATTGGAATTGCCTAGACATAGTAAGGCCTTGCTGAGTCTAATTATGGTGGCTGCCAAAATGCAATTACTAGAAAGTGGATATTTACGTCTAAACTGTACTAGAAGTACTGAATATACTACCAGACAAAACAACTGAAATTGGGGATCTTTAGAAAAGGGTTGGAGCAAATTACATAGAAAAAATAGGAATTGTGGGAACAATACATGCAGAGGAGGAACAAGGTTTAAAAGAAGGCAGCATTTGAATGAGCTATGTAATGTGTGACTAACAATGAGTGGATTGATTATAAGTGATTTATAATGTTTGCAACTACAATTATGTCAATATGGTTTGTTTTCATTTATAAAAATGTATGATTGCCTATGTCATACACAATAATTTAATAAAGTCGTTTCTTGTTTAAATAATAAATGCAGTCATTACAATGCAAAAAGAGAAAAAAGGCTAGACAAAAGCATGTTTAAGTTAACAGGATGTAATCTTGGGTTGTTGAGTTCACAGATCATAATATATGTAGAACTGACAAGTATTCTCTTACTTTTGTATAGGTGAATGAATGTATTAAGACCCTTGACTTAATCTAATAAGTTTTAAATGGAAACAAGTAAACAAGGGAACACTGAATGTAAAGAGTAATGAACGTTTTCCTTTAGCAATAAATGTTTCAGCTCTTCATTAGAAGCATCCAGCTGACTGGTACATTTTTTCTTATGTTTCCATGGAGAAAAAGATGATTACAGGGCAAAAAAAAAACAAAACAAAACACTGGTTTCTTCAAAGGCTAAAAGTTAATGTCTGAAAGCATGCAAATTGTCTTTCACATCTGGGAGGGGAATACAGACAAAACAGCAATTAGGAACACAGGAAGTAACATGCGTCTTAGCATGGATAACGTCAACTTTAAGGCCTGTGTTTGCAGCTGTCTGTTTGGGACAATTGTTCCTATTAGGAGGTTTAAACTTCATCATTTGAAGGGGTACAGAGTTTTGTCGGTTTATTTTAAGTTAACATTTATAAAGGTGTTTCAGGGTAAGCCTGTTTCTTATTGTTTGTTTATTTGAGGGTTTTCATTAAAACAAAAAAGTATAATAAAATGTGACATAGGTTCAAATTGAGATAATAAGAAAAAAATATATAAAGGATTAACCTGCCAAACATTAATGGACGCACTTATCATAAAAGCTGGAAACAGGGATTTAAAAAAGCTGTCATATATAATAGGTGGGAATAATGTCCTATCAAAATGATGACATATTATCTTGAAATGTGAATTTCACAGGTATAGACAAAAAGGAAAGCATATCTAATTATATTAAGAAATGCACAGTGCAAATAGCAATGCTACAGGAGATACATTTGGAAAAAAGTGGGCTTGTGAATTTGATAAGGAAAGTATTTCAGGATGGATATTCGGCAGAATATCAGGGACAAAGGAAAAGAAGAGTACTTAAATTAATAATTGCTAGAAGAACTCCAATACTGACAGAAGGGGAAAATAACAATGGTAGAGTTGTGGTAGTAAAGGGCTAACTGGCAAGGGATGAGGATTATGCTAGCATGTATTTATATTCCACCTAAAACTGCTACTATGGATCTTAAAAAAATATGGGGGGGAAACAATCATCTTTCAGCAAGGAATATTACTTATAGGTGGGGACTGGAATTTGATTTACAACAATGAGGGTGTATTGGGAAGCCTAGAAGGGAAAATATAACAAAAGATGATGGACATCTGAAGAAATTTATGAAAACATTTGGTATGGAAAATGTGAATTCAGTAGTAGGAACTCGGAGAACTTTGAAAAACTGGGGGAAACCTCAGTCAAAAATCCCTGGGGTGGGGCCTAACGTACCTTGGTCTGTGTGGATTTAACTCAAAGAACTTGCACATTATTCCCCAAGGCACAATAACTGGGCTAGACTAGACAGAAACTATATGTCAAAGGAACATGGACATTTAATTGAGAGCTTTGGCACACATCCAATAACTATTTCAGATCATGAACTGATAAAGATAAAAATGCAGGGTAATGAAGTAAAAACAGCACAATAATGCTTCCCCACCTGCCTGTTAAAAACAGAGAAATTTAAGAAATGAGCAGTAGAAATTATTTGGAAGTTATTAGGGAAGACAGAAAGTGCTCCAGAAGTTATAGCTGGTCAGTGGGATAAAATGAAAGTGGAGTTTAAAATACGATACGTTAGAAATAAAAGAAAAAACAGGTATTGTTACGAAGTATCACAATTTACAGGGGCTAACAAAGGTTAAAGTATTGCAGAGTGAGGGGAATCTCACAGAAGAGGAGGCACAACTGCAGAGTACTAAGAAAATGAGGGAGTACTT
Organism: Protopterus annectens; assembly: GCF_019279795.1. Taxonomy (NCBI): domain Eukaryota; kingdom Metazoa; phylum Chordata; order Ceratodontiformes; family Protopteridae; genus Protopterus; species Protopterus annectens. The sequence goes on from NC_056734.1 coordinate 701,716,994, forward strand.
GGATAATGCACAAGTTTAAAAAGGCTGCTGTTTTATTTATTTGTTTATTTATTTATTTATAACTCCAGAGCCCAAAAACCTTTAGCACAATGACTTAGGCAACAGAAAGTACAATGAGTTATTGCCAAACCTATGAAGCTGATAACAAGAATAATAACCAGAGCTCCTATAGATGAATTAGAGATGTTTCAGAAATTTTATGAAAATTCATATAAAGCAAAGGAATGAGGAAATCAAGGAAAAACACAAATGGCAATATCTATGGAAGACTTATGCCATGGAAAAAGGTAGATGAGGCTCAACAATTGGCAGTTAAGACAGGAGGAGATAACATAAAAATGGTGATGTATAATCAATCTGCAGGAAGGTCTCCAGGAATTGATGGTATTCCTGTGGAAGTCGAAGCTAGGAGGTATGAAAGTGGTAAAGATCTGAAATATTTTGTTTAACAGTAGTTTAAAAGGAAGAGAAGTACCAACATCCCGAAAAAAAGCTGTGGTGGCTGTAATAACTAAATACAGTAAAAGAACCATCAAATCCAGCTTCATATAGGCCTACTTCCATTTTAAACCATGATTATAAAGTGATTACATCTATAATGGCTATATGAATGGCAAAGGTGTTGCCAAAATTCATAGATATGGATCAACATGGAATTGTGGAGGGAGGGCAAACATCTGACAACTTTAATAGAGCAATGGTGATGCAGGAAGAAACAAAATGTAAGAAAATACCATTGCTACTGGTGTGTGTTAATACAAAGAAAGCATCTGACAAAGTAAACTTGGGTTATATGAGTAGGTCAATGGAAACATTTGCATTCCCTGCTACAATAACAAAGTTAATTAGGAGATATATGAGGGATCAAAGGCAAAATCAAAGTGGGAGGGTTCCTCTTTGATAAGATGTGTCTGAACAGAGGAATCAGGCAGTGATGTCCTCTTTCCCCTTTGTTATATGCGTTATATTTAGAACCACTGCCACAGAAAATAAAGGACTCAGAAATTCAATGATATAATTGGTATGGTAATCAAGAAAAGTTGGCTTTATTTGTAAATGATATTATTTTGTACCTGATAAAACCAGAAAGGGGATGTGTAACATATATCAGCACATCTAGTTGGAATTTTGTAAATAATTATATGTCATTTGTATGTCAAATTGATTTGTACAGACACTTGTGCTGAAAATGTATTTGTGAGGTTTGCTTGTGTTCAAATGTATCAAGACTGTGTCCTGCTGGAAGGAAAAGAAATGTACATGTATTACTGTAACTAAATTAAATGTATATGTTTTAACAGAGGACTGGAAGGGTAGAGGTTAATCTCAAACTTTATAATTTATTTGAAATTAAATTCCTTTATGGGTTAAGCCATAAAGATGTTATCCCACAGTTTTGAATGCAGCCAAAAATGCAATCTCTGTGCTAGAAAATAGGTTGTAGCTCCTGTAGGAAGAGTGGAATGATTTTATGGTTTTATGACTTTCAGCAGCTGTACCACATCTGAGCAGTGCTCTTGTGTGTGTATTATTGACATATAGGTGCTAAAATCCTGGCCACGTCTAGTGTTGGTGATAGCATGGGAAACAGAATCAGGTGACCAAATGTGTGATGTCATTCTGCAAGCCAGAAATAATATTTTAGATATTAGTAAGAGATTGCTCTCGGCATTCTGTATTCTGTCTTGGATCTGACAACAAGGACCACTCACACATCTTGCATTGCTCTATTCAGTAAGTAGGAACAGTAATTATTTTAGTCAATGAAGAATAGACTAGGTAAATACTGTTTTTTATAAATGTGTGAAACTTTCCATCAGTGTTATTTTTAATATTTCCTGTGACTAATTCTGGTGTTTACTGTAAATAGATATTTAGTATTTTCATGTCCTTTTTATTATTTATTATTAAATATATTTAAACTGTTCACGGTGACTGGTCCTTTTTACAAAATATTCAAGCTTTAAAGTATTTGCATACATTTTTTGGTGATAACTCTGGCCACTCCTGAAAGCCTTGCTGTTTGGTCAGCATTACCATTTGTACTGATATTAATTTCATCAGAATAACTGGATACCTCTGCAAGAGCATTAGGTAGCAGGCTTTGTAGTGCTTGATGGCAGTAATAACTACCTTATAGTCTGGGCAGGAGGGGGCACAAGGGGTAAATCTGTGCCAGCCTTTCCCATGTGTGTGTGTGTGTGTGTGTGTGTGTGTGTGTGTGTGTGTGTGTGTGTGTGTGTGTGTGTGTGTGTGTGTGTGTGTGTGTGAGAGCTACTTGGAGCAGTGGCACAAAGAACTGGTTTCACAGAGAGAATGGTTTAGGACTTGGCTTGGGCATTTGACTGAGGACTTAACTCTGCAGCTATGCCAGTGGGGAGCCTTAATGGGGACCCAGGTGACTGACAGAGACAGAAACCCAGACCCTGGGCTGTGTGTGTTCCCTGTGTGCTCTTAAGGGAAATTGTGCTTGAGGCACAGAGGTCTGCATCTGGAAATACTGAGTGCATCCATTTGTATTCCAAGTGAACGTCCCTCCCCAGTGTCAGTGATGAGAATTGTGGCTCCTTGATTACTGGCCCAGAGCGGGGACGTCATATTTGCGTTACATTTAGAACCACTGTCATTTGCAGATGATACTATTTTGTACCTGATAAAATCAGAAAAGGATAGCTCAGTGTTGTGAAACATTCTGAGACATTTCCCAATTTCTTTTGGGATATAAAATTAATGAAAGTGTAACAAAGGCTACAGCTGTAAACTAGGTAAACCCCAACATGAAATGATTCAGCAATTCCCATATTTATGGGAGCATGATAAAATGAAGTATTTAGGAGTATGGCTTATAAAGGGATTCTCTTATGGCGACTAAGGATATGTGAGAAGAGACTAAAAAAAACTGAGAAACTGGAAGCTCTTGACTATGGATATGGACGGCAAGATAAGAGCAGTAAAATGTTTTAAGCCTGTTTAAGTTTGTACATAGGTATCAAGCATATTTTTATTAACCTATTAACCAGAGGAGAAGATGAGAATAGTCATTAATAAAGAGTTGAAGGATTTTATGTGAGAGGGGAAGAGGGCAAGAGACAAGTGGGATAAGTTGATCCTTCCAATATAACAAGGTGGTTTAGGATTATATGATCTGAAGGGATATTTTAGAGCTACACAGTTAAAACTCTTATACATACCACAAGCAGAAAGCTACAATTCAAAGTGGAAAGGGATGATGAAGCAGAGGGGAATTCAGGAAATAAGGAGAGAGTGGGATTTTGGAGGCAGCTCCTTAAGGAGAATTACGACAAGTCATACAGAATATTATATTCATGAAGTTGCTGAAAGTACACTAAGGACTAAGCCAACATGGGAATGCAGAAAGGAGATTCTGCTGATAGGGATGACTACAATTAGAGAGAAAGAGAATAGGCAAGAGGGAGCTGGAATTTACTAGAGGAATATGGCAAAGGAACCAAGTCATTGGTAACAAATAACTAGAGAGGAAAGGTAATACAATGGGAAGAGATCAAGAAGACATTTGGACTAAACCATTGCCTTTCCTATCAGTGACTGATACAGTATAGGCAAAGAGAAAGGGATAGGGAAATCTTAAGTGAACAACCTGCACTGGTTGAGTTTTTAGTTGAATCTAGAACAGAAGTTGCTGTTAAAAAAAAGGATAATTCATAGGGCATATAACATATTGCATGATAACTAAAGTAATCAGTCAGGTGAGGTCAGAAAAGATTGGAAATAGAGATTAGATAAGCAATTCACAAAGAAACTATGGGAAGACATATGCATGGATCCCAAATATGCAACTAAGTCTAGAAGATTAAGGATTTTTGCTTGGGAGCATTTGCATAGGTTTTTACACTCCAGACTCCAAACAATTTTTCCTTGGGAAGATGGCAAATGTTGGTGTGATGGGGAAGCAACTGGTACCTGGGAGCGTATGTTTTCAGAGTGTAATGAGTTGGCAGACTAAAAATTCCCTACAGAGTACTCTGTCCGGAATACTGGGCAAGCAAATCAGTGTAACTAAAGAAATGATTTTTTGAGCTGGGATACAGGATCTGAATTGCCTAGACATAGTAAGGGCTTGCTAAGTACAATTCTGGTGGCTGCCAAAAAAGCAATTACTAGAAACTTGAAATCAAACTCTAAAGCAACCGTACTTTAAGTAGTGAATATTGTAACACAAAAAAGAACAGGAAGTGGGATGTTTAGAAAAGGGAAGGAACAAATTACAGAGAAAAAAAGGAAAATGTGGGAACAATACATGAAGAAATGTTTTGGAGGAGTAATGAGGTTTAAGAAAAGGTAGGAATTAAACAATTTATATACTGCTGGTTGATTGTATAGAAGACTATATGTGATACATAATGTTTGTAAATGTAATAATGTAATCTTTTTAATATGGTTTGTTTATATTTATATAAATGTAAGTTTGCCTATGTCACAAGTGATAATTCAATAAAGGAGTTTAAAAAAAAGTACATTAAATGCAATGTCAGCAATTTCTCCAGCTATAGATGCATTTCTTAATGTGCTGCAGTTAGTTCCTCAATATCACCAGGCATTAACTAGAAAGATAAATCACAAGACCTCATGTCTCTTTGTTCCTTAAATGGCAGCATTTTCATTTGCAAAACTAGTGCCAGACAAAATTTCCTTCACCCTTTTTTTGTACCAGGTAGCACCTAAGCATGCAATATTATCAGTGTATCCTCATTAACAAAACTGATGCTATGTTCTCCAAAAATAATCCTAACAAATAAAATGATACTAAAACTACAAAACAGAAATCACAATGTCATCCAATAGTTAAGAGGGGAAAAAAAACTTTATTCCCCTTGCATCATGGCTGCTGCTTTCCAGACAGGATTAAAAAGAAAATCAATGCAAATAAATATTCAGCAGCAACTAGGAACAATAAATATAGCAAAACACAATAAAATAATTAAAACTTTTGAATTACATTTCATAGCATAATAAGGGCAACCCATGTTATATTTCTATCTTCTCTTTCAACAACAGAAAACTTGTTAAAACTTGTTCTAAAACACTCTTTCAAAGAATCAGCACAGCCCATATCCATCCATCCACCACCCCTTTTTCCTATTTTTGCACAATGGCTCGGGGGGATGTCATTCCAAATGAGCCAAGGTTTACACTGCTGGATGGCTAGCCCTGCTGCTGTAGTTCTTCCACACAACACACACACACCTATGGCCAATTTAGAGTGTCCAATCCACCTACTGCATTTCTTTGGTGTGTGGGAGGAAACTGAAGCACCCAGAGGGCACCCACACGAACACAGGGAGGACATGCAGAATCCACACAGAAGGCATCCCAGCTAAGAATCTAACCAAACCTCTTGCTCGAAGGAAACAACGCTATCCTCTGTGCCACTGTATTTTTCAGTAAAATGAGTAGCTAATGGGATGTCATACACTTCTGTTCTTGACATTTTTCAGATGTTTTTGTATCCTACATTTCAAGCTCTGTTTTGTCTCTTCTACATTAGCATTTAATGTATACATCACTCATTGTGTGACATTTACATTTTCCTATGACACAAAACATTTTGAAATTAACACTTGCAAAAAAAAAAAAAAAAAAAATTTCAAACAGAATGAAATCCACAGGGGAATATACCCCTTTGGTGATACAGTTCCAACAACAAAAAATTGTTTTGGGCATTTAAAACAACTGGTAGTAAGTCAGGCCCCCAAACAATTACAGTCTATCAGTATTGCCGCTTGTCTTGTTTTACCATTGAAGACGAACAGGCAGGGTAGTTCCTTTATATGCTTTATTACACAGAAAGACATCAGGATGGATAGCAGCAGTACAAAATATAAACAAACTGATTAACTGACAGACTACACAGACGTACATGCTTACATCTCAACAGCTTACTACCAAATGGCAATCAGGATGGATAGCAGCAGTACAAAACATAAACAAACTGATTAACTGACAGACTACACAGACGTACATGCTTACATCTCAACAGCTTACTACCAAATGGCAATCAGGCTCACATGTGCTAAGTATTTATACACTTGTGCAAGCCCATGGAAAGCTTCTTAAAGGTATACATACATATTGATCTACTTTCTCCCTCTTTAATGAGCTGCCCACAATATAATCACATTTGAAAAGAAACATGCAATTGTACAGACAATAAGAAATAAACACAACATTCACGTCCAAGTTGCCGTGCATCTACAACATGGTCTGGAAATGCAATCTGATCTAGTGATATAGCAATCAGAACTGGGTTTAGCAATAGGGACAGTCATTGGTGAACAACTTGGTTCAGGAGTTTCAGGATTCGTCTCAGGAGCAGGGATATTTACTGGAACATCCTCTGGAATTGGAACACTGAATAACTCACTCTGAGATATAGTGTCTTTCTCGCAGGTACGATACTGCAATACAGGCTCGGACACCGGGATCAGATGTTTCTGATTCCACCTAAATTCTGCTCCTTGTGATTCCACAATGTAAGATTTTGACTCTGGGCATACACTTTTCATAACAATCCAATCAAAACCTTTGGACGTCTGCATCCTCACTATCTCCCCTTCTCGTAATGGACTGAGCAGTTTGCTCGACTAGTCATAACAGGACTTCTGGGATAAGAGCTTCTTCAACAGATGGTCTTTCACTGATTTGTTGTTCTTGACACATGGAACCAATAGATGATTGCTAATTGGTAGTGTGGTTCTAGTTTGTCTTGACAGAAGTCTCTGTGCAGGTGAACCAAGATGTTTATCACAAAGAACATTTCTGAGATTCAAGGGATTCAAGAAAACATCACTATTGTCTCATTTCAACTTCTCTAGTAATTGTTTTGCACTTTGAACTGCACATTCTGTCAAACCATTTGACTGCAGGTACTCAGGGCTACTTGTGACATGAGTAAAGTCTCACTCTTCAGCAAATCCTTTGAACTGCTGGCTTGTAAACTGTGTACCATTGTCAGAAATAACTTTGTGTGGACTACCATGGACTGCAAAATGATGCTTCATCTTAGTTATGACAGTATTGGATGCTAGATTAGGAAGCAGGTCAATCTTGAACCAATTTGAGTAAGAGTA